>NW_016107328.1:6898334-7099953 GCF_001604975.1 Cebus imitator
CCCTCCCCTCCCCTCCTTTTCTTCCCCTTCCTTTCCCTTCCCTTCCTCACTTCTTTTGTTTCAAAAGCACAGTCACTTTAATATGATCCTGCAACAGCCTTAGGAGAGAGGAATAGTAGGTGATATTATTCTCATTTTAGAGGAGAGGAAAATGAAATACAGAGTTGAATGATTTGCCTCAGATCACAGAAAATGGCCATGGCAGAATTGGAACAAGCACATAAACCTCTGCCTGCTGGGCCAAGGCCCTTGTGGGTTATCATGCTACTGCTGAGACATTGGAGTGACAGCTTATGGACAGTACAGTTTTAAAGGTAGCCGTTGTTGGGAAATCGTGTATGCTCAAAATGATACTGATCCCTGTGGGTTTGCATTTAAAGGCACAATGTATCTCTGGACCCCAGGATCAGATTCCCAGATGTTTGACATCCTCACATGAGACAAGCTGAAGTTGAGGCAGACTTAAAGAGCCACAGATTCCCATATCCCTCTTCATCCTCACTCAAGGGAACATGGCGAGTGCTTAGGGTAGAATGCAGGGCAGGACCATCTACCACTGTGAGAAGAAACACAAGTGCTTACTATGTTGTAGTGCCTGCTCCAAACACTTTACATGTATGATGTCATGTAACCTTCACAGCAATTCTAAATTATTTGTATTTAATTGTCCCCCCCCTTTTTTTTTTAACAAATGCAGAGGTTAAGGTAGAAGAAGTTAAGTGATATGTCACATGCCATATGATTAGCACTTGATGAGGCTGCAGTCTGAATCCATAAAATTTGGATTCAGGGGTAATAAACATCACCACCGAAGTTGGCTGCCTCATGGGAATGTACACCTGTGTGCATGCATGTGTATTTGAATTGTTCCTAGTATGTTTGGATTAGGCAAATTTAAGATACTCACAATGTAACTTTATTCTCAATCCTATTATTCTCTATTTTAAAGCTCTAGATTTTAGAATCTTTAATCTCTCTGAAGGTAATTTCTCAGTAATGACTTCCACTGCAGGGCAGAGGCGATGTCTTATTTATCTTCACAACCCTTTTAGTTTCTTTAGCATTGTGCCTGCCCATAGTATATGTGCTTAAAATATTTACTAAATGAATTCCTGCTATCATTTTCTTTTTTAGCTTTCATTTTAAATTCAGGTTTATCACGTAGGTAAACTTTTGTCCTGGGGGTTTGTTGTACAGATTATTTCATCTCCCAGTATTAAGCCTATTACTCACTTGTTATTTTCCCTAATCCTGTCCCTCCTCTCACTCTCTACCCTCAGAAAGGCCTCAATGTATGTTGTTCCCCTCTATGTGTTCCTGTGTTCTCACTCTTTAGCTCCCACTTAAAAGTGAGAACATGGGGTATTTGGTTTTCTGTTTATAACAGTTTTTTTTTATTATTGTTTTTGTAGTGTTTTGAAAAACTACATGGATATATTTCTTAGAAGCCTTGTTTGCTTGTAAAAATCTTGATGAGAAAAAAACGTCTCCCTTGTAACTGTTACTTTATTGATCTCTGAAATTATGGTTTTATTAGTATCACGCCATGCACCTGGGTATTTGAGACTAAGCAGAGGAATTATTAATGTCTTCCAAAGAGTCAATAAATGTTTGATTATTTAAAATTTCAGGGTCTCAATTTATTTTCTCATCTGTAAAATAAGAAATTCAGATTAGATGATACTTAGCCTACCAGCATTAAGATTTTATGATCTTACTCAGGCCGTTTAGATATTTTCAAACACCCTGATATTTGGCATTACAAAGCTCAGTTACCTAGACATCAAATTTGCTTTTCCAATTTTTATATTCATTATTAATGAGGATGCTGTCTAAGCAGGCATACAAGGTGACTTCTGCTTGGATATTCTTCCTTAGCAAACTTACAGTCACTCTTTATGGCCCAGGTCTGGCATCACCTCCTCTGGGAAGCTCCTCCCAGTCCTCTTATCCCTCCCTGTATTCTCCAGGTTGAGTGAGTTTCTAATTATCTTGGTCTCATTTTACCCTGAACATATTTCTGTTGTTGGATTTAACCCATCTTCTTGATTAGTCTGTGAGCACCTTAGAAAGAGGATATTCTTCCTCTTGAGGTTGCTAAGCTCACTAGTTTCACTTCCCTTACTGTGAAGTCTGCACTGCATAAAGCAGAGCCAAGGAGGGAAAGAAGCATGTACAGAAAGCATCAGCTGAGCCCCTGGATCCAGTTATGTCTAGAACTTTTTGTTTCAGTTAATTGAACCAAAGCATCTCCCTTTTCCTTTCCCTCAGTCTAGATTCAGTTGGATTCCTATCAATTGCAAACAAAAGACTTATAGTTTCTGACCTCAAGAGGCTCTGTCTAGTGGGAGAGATAGATACATAACTGAACTATTGCAAAATAATTCTAGGGAAGAGTTCAATGCATCTCGTGCTACAAGAGTTCAGCAGAAGTGTTCCTTACCTGTTAAGTTCTAGTGCCCAGAGTGTAGACTATAGATAAGCAACATCAACAGCACCTGTGAGTTTGCTGGAAATGCAATCCCCCCATTTCAGCCCTATTCAAAGAGAATCTGCATATTAACAAGGTATTCAGGTAATTTATTTGTACATTAGTTTGCGGAAGAGCTGCTCTCAATGACAGTGGGAGGGAATACTGACTGACATTTTCCCATAAAGAATGACACCTAAGATGAATTTTCAAGGATGATTAGGCCCCTACTCCAGGAAGAATGATGGGGAGCAGAAGGAGTGGGCAGAAGTTTCTAGGCAGAGAGAGCAGTGGTAAGAGAAACAGGAATGGTGGCAACTTTGAACACAAGGGAGCAGGTAATGGTGAGAACATGGCTGAACAAGTTGCTCAGATGTGATTTGTTGTAAGTCACAGGGGGCACTTCACAATAGCAACACATTATTTTTGAGGGATCTTCAGGCCCACCTCCGGACTTTGGTGACTAGAAATCCATGGTAAAGGGAGAAATTTACTATATGACTCTCTTAACAGCCACCAGTCGGAGGAATGATTCACTTCCTGGATTTACCATTGCTGCAGTTAGAAAGGCTTACAAATGATCATCAATCTCCCAAACACATACTGCCCATATTACAGTCAACTTTCTTATTTCCTAAGATTGCCAGGGTTTGCCTTTTAATGGCTAGTCTTGAATTGATTCAAGACTGGCAATCAATGGCAAATCTTGAGGCTTTCCCCGAAGACCACTTCTGATTGTGTTCTGATACTAACATCAGTCAGTGACTGCATTTTCCTGAGTCATACACCCCATCTTCCAGAGAGGTGGGTGAGCAGAAAATGTCTCTGCTTAAGTTCTTTTGTTTACCTCTTTTGGAGTTTGTAGGGAGATGGGAGGAGATGAAATTTGGAAGAAAACTGTGAATAAAAAAAGTGAAGTAAGATGAGATTACATTAAATTTATGACATGACAGGGCAGGCTCATTTTGCTTCATGAATAATAGTTAATCACTGTTTGAATCAGAGACTATTTACTAGCTGGTTCTCATAAATCAGGGCTGGGGAGTAGAAATATTTATCATGGGCTAATGTCATATGACTTTAATATAGCCAAATATTTTAATAAGATTGAAGAGTCTTAGACAGAAATGTTTTAAATGACGGCAGTTCTCAAGGCACTCAGAGAAGAACCTTAGGATTTTTGAAGTCAGGTGCTGTCCTCTAAAAATTCAGCTTTAGGTCGGGCATGGTAGCTCATGCCTGTAATCCCAGCACTTTAGGAGGCTGATGTAGATGGATCACGAGGTTGGGAGATTGAGACCATTCTGGCCAACATAGTGAACCCCCATTTCTACAAAAAAAAAAAAAAAAAACAGCTGGGTGTGGTAGTCCATGCCTGTAATCCCAGCTACTGAGGAGTCTGAGGCATGAGAATCACTTGAACCCAGGAGGTAGAGGTTGCAGCAAGCTGAGGTCATGCCACTGCACTCCAGCCTGGCGACAGAACAAGGCTCCATCTCAAAAAAAAAAAAAAAAATTGAGCTTTAGTGATGTCTATGTTCTCCCCACACCTGGTCTCTCCTGCCTTCTCCACCCCTGGCACATGAGATGTGGCCAGATTAATGGTACCTGGGTCATTTTCTTGACCTTTTTTCCCTGTTTATATAAGCTATTAAATGTAATTTATTGTCAGAAATATATTCTAAATGTGAACACATTTACAGCTATTAGAGGGAGTCAAATGAAGGAGGTTACTTGATGCAGGAGAAGCAGCACAGGCTGGTGAGCCTAGTATCCATGAGATTTCATTTCAATTCTAAAACTTGCTGTGGGACCTTGAGCAAGTCACTGCTCATTGTTAGTCTTCATTCTTCAAGGGAATTGAATTCTGTAAACCCATTGGGTTCTCTGTCTTCTCTGCTGAATCCCCTATGCAATTTTTATACCAATAAGATACTTGATTTTAAGTATTTTTTTCTCTAACATCTTTTAGAGAAAAGGAAAATACAAATCAAAAGGGCATACATGGATAGTGCTTACAGAAATTAATGAAGGACACAAAAATATGTTGCTTAGGATTTTTAGGGGAAGAAAAGGATTGGATCTTGGATAAGTGCTGTCTCTGTGAATTGATTAATTGGTAGTTTCACTATTTAACATGCGTCTCTGTACCCTAGCTGTGTGCAGGGTGCTAGATGAATAAAGCAGTATGATTTTTATGTTTACAATCTGGGGGAAGATTACTGGGCCACATGATATAGTCTAGCATAATTACTAGCATATGATCTAGAAATTATGATCTGATAGAATCTAATAGAATTGATCTAATAGAATCAACTTTAACAGGAGTCTTTGGGAACAGCAGTGAATCCTGGGGAAGCTGAGGGGTACTTCAAAGTTAGGTGGGAATTGAGTTGGCTCTTGAAAAATGAGTGAGAGTTTGTGAACCTGGGTTTGGCAAGGGGAAGGGGCAGGGAATAATGAGAAGAAAGTAAAGTGCAACTGTAGCTGAGGCTCCCCTCCCTGCCCACCCTCACTATTCGTGGTGGAAGGGCACTTCTAGAAATGGACGACTGATACGGCCTTAATGAAATGTGAGGTGTCAATGGAATCTATATCTGCAACCACAACCAAACTGCTATGCTTCCAACACAGAAAATCTGCAGCAGTCCCTGTGGGAAGGAGAAGAGCGACTTGGACAAGGTGATTGAAAATATGGGTTACTGAGTAACTTTCAAAGCTAATAGTTATGATGGAAAGCAGTGGAAACCTCATTTCTTTGTGATTACCTTGGATAGGGGTGGAGGAGGTCTGAGGAGAGACCTGGCCAAAGGAGAATCCAGGAAAAGGGATCTTCAGATCTTCAATGAACTACAAATTCTCCACTCACATGAGTTTCCCCTTCCATTCAGAGACGTTGAATCCACGTAGCTGATCCGTCTGCTTCACTTTCCACTGCTGCCCATTTCAGGAATGTAACTTAGTGTTCAAGACCCGTGTCTATACAAAACCTACACAATTTTTTTGAAAAGCTCAGCTAGGAAAGAGGGAACTGTAACTGGTTCTTACCAGAAGAGTATGTGTGGTTGTGATATATTTTTTCAAAAGATGGGCTGTATTGGAGTATATTCAACTGTTGATGGGAAGGAATCTGGCAGAATGAGATTTTATGGAGGGAGAAAATAGATTGTTGACGGTGTAACATCTTCTGAGAAAAAGAGAAGGAATGGGACCCAGTGTGTAAGAAAAGGAAGGGTCTGGAACAAGAGAAATTGCTCTTCTATTAGTACAAGAATAGAGTTAAAAAAAAAAAAAGGTTAGGAAGCTTTTGTAGGTTTGTAACAGGAGAGCTAGGGGGTGTCTGAATGGTTTTTGTTTTCGCTGAGAAACCTCATGCCAGGTCATTTGCTAAGAGTGAAATGAGGGAAAAGAGTGGGAAGTGGAGTTCTAAAGAGAAATAGATGAGTTTTGAAACAATTGTGAAAAGTTGGAGAAAGTATCAGCCAGAGAGACATATAAATATTCCCAAGGTGCAGTGGAGGTTGTGGGATGGCTCCAATGTGCTCACTGTGCTTGACAACTTATTTGCGCCTCAAAATTCACTTCTAACCCTCCAGAGCCTGACTGTACCGCTACACTGACCATCTCTCTTGCTTTTTGGGAGGTTTTGTCCATGGGAAGAACTAGCAGGAGATCAGAGGAAGGGAGGAAAAGATTGTGGTCTTGATTGCATTGGTTTTCTCATTGTGGGGGCTGCCAGAGTGTAGTTGTGTCTTTCAGCTGAAGGTCCTGGGTCTACTCAGGTTGCCAAGTCTCTGGGTTTGGGTAACTGTTTCTCCCCTATCCCCTCTCAGGCCTTGGTATAACAAATTCACCCTGGGTGTTGCTAGTCCTGGTACTGCAAGCTCCTCTGTGGGGTTCCCAAAGCAGTGCTCACAGCTTTGTGAATAGTAGCCTTATTAAGTTTTTCCTAAATTACCCAATTTTGAGTTTGCTATGTGTTTCTTGCTAAGACCTTGATTGATACATCTGCTTATATCTTTTTCTCCAGCAATGCTTAGCTGCCCATACATAAACAGAAAAAAGGACTTTTTAGACAGGGTCTTCTTCTGTCACCCTGGCTGGAGTGTAGTGGTACAATCATGGCTCACTGCAGCCTCAAACTCCTGGGCTCAAGCAATCCCCGAGTAGCTTGGACTACAGGCATATGCCACCACACCCAGCTAGTTATCATTATTATTATTTTGGAAATACACTCTTACTACAGTACCAGGCTGAGCTCCTGGCCTTAAGCAACCCTCCTGCATTGGCTTCCCAAAGTTCTGGGATTGCACGCATGTGTCACCATGCCTAGCTAGTTAATTTGCTTTTCTTTTTGCTAATTTGGGGTCTGCTATGTTGCCCAGGCTGGTCTCCAAATCCTGAGCTCAAGTGATCCTCATGTCTTGGCTTCCCAAAGTGTAGGGATTATGAGTGTGAGCCATTACACCTGACCAAGGATAGAATTTTTATAGTTAAATATGATAAAGAGAAAGACAAAGAGGGAGGAGGGGCAGAAGGTTTGGAATACTTTTGTCCAAAAGTTATTGAAATGATACGCCATACAAACTGCTTATGATGGAGAAAGCAGTAAGTGCAGAAAACGGCTCCTGGCTCAAGGAGTGGGGTCAGCTTATACTAGATTTCAATACTGAGAAGTGAGTGATATGAAGACATGACTAGAAAGATGGAGGAGAAGTTGTGATCAGAGAATGGGATAGTGAGTTTGTGACTTCAGAAGTGGAGCAGTGTCATGACATGATGACACTTAGTTGATGGCAGAGGTGGGTGGAATAAAGCATACTTTGAGATGGAAGTTCAAAAATCAAAGCAGTCAAGTGGATAACTCATTTATATTCTCACTGAGGTCAACAATGATGAAGAATGAAATTTGAGGGAAACACTCTGGGTCAGGTGTCATATCTTTAATGAATGAAATGGAGTAACTAGGAGTTTAATAGAAGACAGAAACTAGTAGACAGGAATGGTCAAAGAGAATGTCTTGATTCTTAAAGGAACAGGAATTTCAGAAAAGCACCAGGAAGAACCAAGGGGGTTGTAGAGTGGTGTATTTAATTGCTTCATAACTGTGAAAAGAGGTGGCTGTTGAGAGAATTGTAGGAGAAGCAATGTCCTTGAAGGAGAGCCAGGCTTCTGTCCAGGCAGGAAGGTAAAGTGAATGATGGAAGACGCACACATTATGGAGGAGTTTTCCGATTGCGAAGCTGTATTTCAGAGGGCAGAGCAGATGGGAAGGGGGCTCAGAAATGGAGGGAGGTGAGCCAGGGAGCAGTGGCCAAGGTTGGAATCTGAGGGTACTGCTTCTGCTTGGAACTTTTACTTAAGGAAACTCATAGGAGAGGTAAGATAGAGTCATTGGTGGGGGATTATTTGTGGAGGAGGGGCATTGGGCATAGCAGATGGACACCCTGGGTTACTCAGCTGGAGAAACTCTTCTTAGTCTCAAGGGACAGACAGATAATCTATCTGATTTGGGTCTGACTTCACCTCCACCTGAAAATTTGTGTAATTGCTAAAAGCCTCATTGTACTCAGTTTTAAAAGGGAGATTAATACCTATGTCAGAGTTTTCACCAGTCTTATATGACAGGGTGGTATGTAAAAAATGCTTTAAAAACTGGGCCCTGAATCCCAGTAGACTGAGGAGGACCACTGGCTCACCAGTCTCATCAAAAGCTTCAGATTCTTCTTCCACCATCACTAAGTCTATGCCTCAGTTTCCTGATTGGCTAAATGAAGACAATACTCACCTTGTACAATAGTTGATTGAACAAAAGAGAAAATGATACAAAGAGATTATAGCAATATATGGGATACAATGAACACAGAATATAGGTTATCACTGTTTTGATCATAATCATCATGATCATCTATGAACATTGTCATTATTGAAATATGTATTAATGAGCATGTATAGTTATAGAATTTTAAGCTGCATACGGCTTTATAAATAGTGTAATCAAACCTTTCATTTTACGGAAAAGGCAAGAACTAAAAAATTAACTTGCCGTAGGTCATATATTTGGTCTGTGGATAAACCCAGTCCAGACACCGAGGCTGTGAAATTTTGTGTGTGCACACAAAGACACACACACACACAAAGGAAAAAAGAACATTCAGCTGGAAAGGTGGATTTTGAAATACACTCAGCAAATGGGATTTCTGTTCGTGACTGGTTGGCAGTGGAAATGACAAGTACCATAATTGGTACATGCCCCTGTGAAACTAGAGGATAGACCACTAGGCTTAGTAAAGGCCACGTGTCAACAATTTCCTCTTTTTTTCCATTCCAAGATAAAGTCTTTCAAGTTATATATCACTCTGGAAAGGCCATCTGTCTAAAACTGCTTAGGCTTGGGAAAGAGGTTTTTAGGTCAGATGTATTACTCTTATTCCACTTGAACTTTATTTTTTTCCTTCCTCTTGAGATCTGAAATTCAGTGATCTTTGTCACAATTCATGATCCCAAGGAAGTTTTAAAAATACTTACCACATAATAACCAAGAAGCAGAACATCTGAGTGAAAGATTTCTATATTTGTAGCTCTGGAAAATCAACAAACGAGAAAGCCGGTTAATTTTCAGTAGAGATGAGGACAGAGAGGACCTCTGTTTGTGCCCTTCTGGGGGTGACTTCCTTTGGAACTGCAGTTGCCCTGTTCTGAGAACTGTCCATTCCCCAGCCCTCATCAAAGAACGGGCCGTGATAGTCCCTTTTGAACTGCAAACCCACTCCTGCTGTTCTGGCTAATTAGATCAATGATAAATGTCTGACCTGAGATGGCCTGTCTTATTCTCTCCTTTGTGAATTTGACTCTCTTGGGAGTTAAAATAGCAGTTAGTCCCTAATAGCTGCTTGAAATATGTTGAATGGCAGCCATGTTCTGTGAGCACTGAGAAGCAGAAAAAGATGCTCAGCAGAAGGAGAAGGAGAAGTATATGTTGTATGAAATCACTGTAATTCTGAGATTGTTTATTACTACAGCTAGTATATTCTCACTAATACAGATAAGGGAAAATGTGTGCTATCAAATAAATAAAGGATATATATACTTTAAAACCCAACAGTTCTATTTCTAGGTATATACCCAAGAGAAATTTTTATGTATTTGCAAAACGAAATAGAAATGAGATAAAACAGCAGACAATGTTAATCAATTAAGAATGAACAGATAAATTGTGATTCAGATGGATCCCTACACAGCACTTAAAGTAAATGACATAGAGGTATATCTATCAATAAGGTTAAGTATCAAAGGTATAATATTGAGTAAAAACAGATATAGAAAGATATATGAGTGTTAATTATGCCTAATTTTAAAATAGGATAAATATAGCATAATGTTATAATTGGTAAAAGTCAAGTGATGAATACGTGGTACCATTTGAAATATTTCACACCTTAAAAAATAAATGAAATAAAGCCATCCTTAACACTTACCCACACTCATCTTCATCTACACTCACTGCTAAGGGCAACCAATGTTAAGTTTGGGTCAGTTCTTAGCCATTAATTTTTTAAGTCCTCTTTAAAAACAATTTTCAATAGTAGGGACAATTTGACTGTAGAGTCAGACAGATTTAGGTTGAGGTTAACACTAATAGTTTTGCATTGACAACTTTCTTAAACCCTCAGAGTCTAAATTCCTTTATCAATTCGCACAATGAATTGTAAATTTGATATTGATAAATAGACACAAGCACATATTAATATATACTATTCAATTTACATAAAATGACACAGTGGTTGATATGCATGTTCAATACAATGTAGATATAATTTGTATCAATATTTTTCCCTGAATTCATAACAGAAATATTTTCTTATGTTATTAAAAACTCTTCATTAATAATAATTTGAAAGCTGAATAACATTTTATTGAATAAATATTACATGATTTACTTATTTTTTAATAACTTTATTTCCAAACGTTTATTTCTATAAATTTCTCCTTAATGAACAGTTTTGTGCAAGTACAGTTGAGCCCTGAACAACACAAAGGTTAAGGGGTTACCATCCCTTGTGTGCGGTTGAAACTCTGTGTGTAAGTTTTGACTCCCTTAAAACTTAACTACCAATAGCCTACTGTTGACTGGAATCCTTACTGATAAACACTCAATGAACACATATTTTATATGTTATATGTATTATATTCTGTATTCTTAAAGTAAGCTAGAGAAAAGAAAATGTTATTAAAAGGATATCAGAATCTGCATTGCCATTCTCTGAATTAAGTACTGATAGTTTCTATCATTATTTAGCCCCACTTTTATATTTTAAAGTCCTTCAGGGTACATTTATGATCCAATTAGACTGGATTTAGCCACACAGAAAGGAAATTCAGACCTTGACTATTTGATGTTTCCAGTTCACCAAAGGTGATGAAGACTGTCTTGGGAGCAGCTTAATCCCAGAATTTGTGCATTCCTTGCTGCCCCTGGTGTGGAAACTTAAGTGGGTTCACCAGACACATCGGCCCTGTCCAATTCTGCTGAACGGAGGTGGACTTGACATTTATCTGGCCAAAAACAGGAGCCAGAGAAATATGAATATACCAAAGTTGTTTAGCCTCCAACTTAAATTACATTAGTCAACTTATAGATATTCATATGATCACTTTTCTTTGTTAGATACTATATCAGCTAGATTCAGCAATATATCATTTGCAGTGCTTGTATTGGTTTAAAATATAAGATTTTAAGATCCTCCAACATTGTACTAAAGCATTTCAATAAAATAATCTGACTTCTAAAAAAAAGAAAATCATAAGAGAGATAAATATATTTACTCTTCATTGAGTGGAAGTGGATCATCATAATAGTCTTCACCCATGCTATCTTCATGTTGAGTAGGTTTGGGATGAGGAGGAATGGGAAGGGCTGGTCTTACTGTTTCAGGGTGACAGAGATATGAAGAAAATTCCTGTATAAATGGATTCAGACAGTTCACACCTGTGCTATTTAAAGGTAAACTGTCGTCTTTTCCATAGTTTATATTGTGTTTAATGTAATATATCTAATTATTCAACAAAATAATCACTGAAATTAGAATTAATGGGTTAAATATCACTTATATTTTAAGACTTCTGATATGTATTTTCTTATTGCTCCATAATAGTTTTGGACATCTTACAGCTCTGTGACCCTGAGTAAGTGATTTATTATAATATCCTCAGCCCTCGGTCAGTTTTATCTTCATCTTAAACTGAGATTTAAAATAGTAGCTGTCACAAGATATGAGTCTAAAATGAAACAACACATGCAAAGAACTTAGGACAGCTCCTAAGACATAGTACTCAATAAATATTAGCTATTTTATGAATACTTTGCCTTGAATAATGGTATGTCTGTACAGCACCTTCTAGCTAATTTAATAGAAAAAAATAAACTCACTCTAGTTTTAACCTGTATTTCTCTGATTATAAAATATATGAATATATTTTTCATTGTTAGTCAACTGAAATTACTATATACAAAATTTTGGCAAAATTCTTTAATTTATGCCTATTTACTGAGGCGTTAGTGTTTATCTTGATTGATTCCACCTGCTTTTTATGTAGTGAGCTATCCACCCTTTGTTATATTAATGTAAATAATTTTCTCCAGATATGCTTGAGACTTTTTTTTTTCTAAAATAACTTTAAAATCATGACAGGAAATACAATTATAAGAAACAAATTTTGTTTTCCAAGTGCAATTACATTCTGATTTGCAAATGTAATGGGGCCAATTATTCCAGGCCTTTCCTGGACTCCTTTCTTCCCATCCCCTCAGTCTTGTAGGGCTTCCTTCAGTAATCTTACCTGTCACTCATTAGTATTTCATTAATGAACCTTGTTATCCTATCTCTGAAGGAGAATAAAAAACCTTTTCTTATTGTATCATGATTTGAATGTAAGAGACTCTTATAACACTTTTCTCTCAGTTATGGTTTCACTCTCTCCCTTCCCAAGGCTGTGACTCATTCACAATTAGCCTACAGCACAAAGGTGGTTGATACCCAGGGTGCTTGTTAGGCCCAGTGTGCCTGTTCCATGGGTCTGTAGCCTGCAGTACCTCTGAATCACGTCAGAGCCTTCGATTCAGTTCAGTGGCTCAGTGTGAGATGAGATCTTTATTGTGACCTCAGTATGAGCATGCCTAAAGATGGAAGTTGTGGGGCGTAGAGGTGGAGCTCCAGAATTGCGTTAATTCCTATTGCTGCTGTAACAATTACCACAAACTTAGCAGCTTAAAACAATACATGTGTTTTATTTTATTTTTCTGGATGTCAAAGTCTGAAGTAGGTTTCACTGGGTTAAAAACAATGTATTGGGGGGATTGCTTTTCTTCAGGAAACTTTAGGGCAGAATCCATTTTCTTGCCTTTTCCTTTCCAGATTCTAGAGGCTGCCTCAATTCCTTGGCTTGTGACCCCTTCTTCCCTCTTCAAAATCAGCAGTGAAATATCGTCAATTGCTACTTCTGTCATCTAATATTTTCTCCAGCTTTGACTCTTTTGCCTTCTTCTTTAGCCTTAAAGACCCCTCTGGTTACACTGGACCTACCTGGAAAATTTATAGTCATGTCCCCAGCTCAAGAAACTTAGCCTAATTGCATCTGCAAAGTTCCTTTATCCATAGAGGCAACATTTTCAGAGGTTCTGGAAATTAAGCTGTGGACATGGATGGAGGGCCATGTTATGCCTATCATAGTCTTCCATATGACTTTCAAAGATGCACACCATCCCATATGTGGAATACATTTACTCTATCTCAGCATCCCCCAATGTCAATCCATTACAGCACCAACTCAAAGTTTACCTTCTCAGCTAAATCTCATCAACTCAAAAGTCCCAAGTTTTATCATCTATATAATCAAAATGTACATGGGTGACAGATTCAATCAATTCTGGGATAAAAATATCTTTTGTGGGCCTATGAAATTAGAAAATATGTGCTCTTCTCTCAAAAGATAATGATGGGGTAGGCATAAAGTAATAGTCATAGGCATTGCCATATAAAAAGGGAGAAAATAAAAGAGAATCAGGAGTCACCAGTTCAAGCAATTTAAAAATCTAACCTGGCAAACTTAATTAGATTTTAAGGCCTAGGCATCATTCTCTGAGGCTCGTGACCCTTCCCACTGGGCTCATGGCTCCACTATTACAATTTTCCCTTTTTCATAAAAAGTAGTATGTTTTTGCAACTAAGGAATTGTATCAGCATGTTTCCTTCCTGTAGAATTTTGGGATTCTGATAGCATTGTTTTCATTTCATTTCATCCCTGATTTGTTTCTTTCAATCCAAACTGGCAGTGTTTCTGCTGGTATACAATTCTCCTATGTATGTCATGAAATTCATTTTATTAGATAAAAAACACCTCCACAAATCTTTCCTAGATAATCTAATCTCTATTTTGGCTTCTGCTGAGATGGCTAAAGGGACCCATGAGCAATTTACATACCCAATTCTTCAAAAAGCTTTTTGTGTGATTGAACACTATAACATTTTGATCCTTCTAAGACACTGGCAAAGATTGTCTAGCCACACCCTTGACTTTCTTTTCAGAGTACACATTTCTGACAGTGAAGCTCCAAATTTTTCTTTTCTTTTCTTCCTTTTTTCTTTCTTTCTTCTTCTTCTTTTTAATCTGGAGAGGTTATGCATTACCAAAAGCATCAAGTCCTGGTTTCTTTTTGTTTAACAGTTTTTCTGTCAACTTATATTTTCCCACTCACATTCTACTATAAGCAATGAGAAGAAACCAGGACACAATTTAAGCACTTTGCCCAGAAATCATTTGAGCTAAATATCCAAGTTCATCACTCTCTTTAGCTCTAATTTGTTTCTACGTTCTCTGTTTTGTTCCATCAGTCCCTGTATCTTTTTCTATGCCAGTACCATGTTGTTTTGCTTATTATAGCATAGTAGTATAATTTGAAGTCAGGAAATGTGATTTCTTAATTTTTATTTCTTTTCCTGAGATTAGCTTTGGTTATTCTGGGCCTTTTGTGATTCCATATAAATTTGAAGATTATGTTTTCTATTTCTGTGAAGAATGTCCTTGGGATTTTGATAGAGATTGCATTAAATCTGTAGATTGATTTGGGTAGTATAGACATTTTAACAATATTAATTCTTCTAATTCGTAAACATGAAATATTTTTTCATTTTTGGGGGGTTCATCAGTGTTTTATAGTTTTCACTGTAGAGCTCTTTCACTTCTTTGGTTAAATTAATTCATAGATATTTAATGTTATTTGTGGCTATTATAAATAAGATTATTTATTTGATTTTTTTTAGAGTGTTCATTGTTGGCATATAGAAATGCTACTGATTTTTGTATGTTGATGTTTGTATCCTCTACATTTACTCAATTTGTTTATTACTTCTAATAGATTTTTGGTGGCATCTTTAGGTTTTTTCAAATATAAGATCATATTACCTGGAAACAAGAATATCTTGACTTCTTCCTTTCCAATTTGACTGCCCTTCATTTCTTTCACTTCTCTGGCTGCTCTAGCTGGGACTTCCAGGATTCTGTTTATAACAGTGGTAGAAGTAAGCATTCCTGTCGTATTCCTGATCTTAGAGGAAAGGCTTTTAGTTTTTCCCCATTTAGTATAATACTAGCTTTGGTCTGTCATATATGGCTTTTATTATATTGAGATATGCTCCTTCTATACTCAGTTTTTTGAGGCTTTTTTTTGTGTGACTCTTTCCCGGAAACTAACTTTTTGTTGATCTTTTATTTTCTTTGGTTCAATTTCATTTATCTCCTCTCTGATTTTTATTCTTTTTTTGTCTACTAATTTAGGGTTTGGTTTGCTCATGCTTTCACATTCCTCTAAGATGCACCTTTAGGCTACTTATTTGATAATTTTTTTTAATGTAGGTACTTATAGCTATAAATTTTCCTATTAGTGCAACTTTTACTGTATCCTATAGATTTGGATATGTTGTGTTTGCATTATTACTTTTTAAAAGAAATTTTAAAATTTTCTTCTTAATTTCTTCATTGACTCACTAGTCATTCAGGGTATATTGTTTATTTTCCATGTGTTTCCTATTGTTATTGATCACAAGTTTTATTCCATTGTGGTCAGATGCTTGATATTACTTAAAGTTTTGGAATGTTTTAAGACTTGTTTTGTGACCTAACATATGGTCTATCCTTGGGAATAATCTGTGTACTGAGGAGAATGTGTATTCTTCAGCCATTGGATGAAATGTTCTGCCTATATCTATTAGGTCAATTTGGTCTATAGTGTAAGATTAAGTTCAATGTTTCCCTGTTAATCTTCTGTCTGGAAGATCTGTCCAGTGCTGTAGATGGGGTATTGACATCTCCAGCTTTTATTGCATTGGGGTCTCTCTCTCTCTTTAGCTCAAGTAATATTTGCTTTACATAACTGGGTGCCCCACATTGGGTGAATATATATTTACAATTATTATATCCTTTTCCTGAATTGACTCTTTTATCATTATATAATGACCTTCTTTGCCTCTTCCAAGAGTTTTTGTGGTGAAATTGATTTTGTCCGGTGTAAGTATAGCTACTACTATTCTTTTTTGTTACCACTGGCATGGAATACCATTTTGCATCATTGTATTTTCAGTCTATGTATATCTTTTTAGGTGAAGTGTGTTTCTTGTAGGCAACAGATTATTGGGTCTTGTTTTTTAATCCATTCAGCCACTCTATTTATAGATAATTTAGTCCATTTACATTCAATGTTATTATTGCTAAATAAGGACTTACTCTTGCTATTTTGTTACTTTTTTCTGGTTATTCTGTGGTCTTCTCTTTATTCTTTTCTTCCTCCTTGTGTTTCTTTTAGTGATGGGGATTTTCTCTGGTGGCATGATTTAATTTCTTACTTTTTAATGTTTTGTGTACAAAACGTTGTACATTTTTTGATTTGAGGTTACTATGAGGTTTGCAAATATTATCTTACAAACCATTATTAAAACAGATGACAATAAGACTGATTGCAAAATAAAACAAGCATACAAAAGGAAAACTAAATAAAACTCTATGCTTCGGTAGTTGAGAAAAAATGGTGACTAGGAGGCAAAACTAACTTGTAGCTCCCACTCAGACAAAGCAGCATGTGGGACTCACATTGTGAACTTTTGCTCTAAGAACCACCACAGCAACATGCCAGGAGATCTGAGAGAATCCAAATACCCTTTGAAGGAAGTGGCTTGCCACTGCAGGCTCTGTGAGATAGCTGAAAAACTGGGAGTGCCTAAAGTGTGAGAGAGGGAATGTCCTCCCCCGAACACACATCCTCACTTGGGAACCCGAAGGTCCAGATTGCAGGAGAAAATTTGACCTTAACCAGAGCTGAGAAAAATTTAGAGAGCTTAGTGAAATACAGCAGTAGAGAAAGCAGTGAGAAGAATCCTGTGGGCACTCTCAGTCTCCAGGGAAGCCACATCTGATTTTGTCTTACAGGGGTTCTTAGGAGGGCTTCCAGTGAAACTGGAGAAAGACCACAGGGAGAAGGAAACTTCCAGCTGAATTTTGTAACAATTTTGACCAAATGCAAAGTTTCCTGGACATAGCTAAGACAGGGAGCAAACAAACAGGGAGTACAGATTCAAGCACAAAAGCCATGGTAGGTAGGGAAGTGTGAAACCTGAAAGCCCTGCTTGCTTTCTCAGTGGAGAGCTTGTAGCCTGGGAAAAATTCTCAGCCCTACTCACCGGCTGCCTGGAAATAAAATTGGTGCTGTTAGGGGTCATGGTGGGAATGAGACTGGCCTTTTGGGCCTCATGGGAGCTGGATGAGGCCTGTCACTTCCAGCTTTCCCCTTCTTCCCTGGCAGCCTGTATGATGCAGCAGAGGCAACCATAATCCTCGTGGGAACATAACATCATTGGCCTGAGAACCACACGCTCATTCCCCATAGCAGCTGCAGCAAGTACCACCAAAGGAGAGTCTGAGCTCAGATATGCCTAACTTTGCCTCCACTGATGGTCTTTTTCTACCTCCCCTGGTAGCCAAAGAAAAAGGACATAATCTTTTGAGAGCTCTATGGCCCCACTCACCACCTGAGAAACTCAAATACTTATCCAGGCTACACTAGGACAAACTTACATCCTTCCTGTACTATCACAGCTGATGATTTCTGGAAAATACCACCTCCAGGGTGGAGGCCAACCAGCACAATACTGGCACATTAAGCAAAAACACAACTAAGGACCCCCACAGAGTTCACTTCATTTTCCTGCTACCTCCACTGGAGCAGGTGCTGGTATCCACAGCTAAGAGACCTGAAGATGTGTCACATCACAGGACTCTTTGCAGACACTCCCCACTACCAGCCCAGAGCCCAGTAGCTCCACTGGGTGGCTAGGCCCAGAAGAGAGATAACAATCACTGCAGTTCTGCTCTCAGGAAGCCCCATCCCTGGGGGAAGGGGAAGAGAACTACATCAAGGGAGCACCCTATGAGACAAAAGAATCTGAACAGCAGCCTTTAAGTCCCAGATCTTACCTCTGACAGAGCCTACCCAATTGAGGAGGAACTAGAAAAACAATTCTGGTAATATGACAAAACAAAGTTCTTTAACATCCTCAAAAGCTCACATTAGGTCACAAATGGATCCAAACCGAGAAGATATCTCTGAATTGGTAGAAGAGGAGTTCAGAAGGTCAATTATTAAGCTACTCAAGGAGACACCAGAGAAAAGTGAATATCAACTTAAAAAAAATTATCTTACAGACTATGGATGAAAAAGTCTCCAGAGAATAGACAGCATAAATTAAAAAAAATTCACAACTTCTGGAAATAAAGGACACACTTAGAGAAATGCAGAATACACTGGAAAGTCTCAACAATAGAATCAAACAAGTAGAAGAAAGAACTTTAGATCTCAAAGACAAGGCTTTGAAATTCCTAACCCAACAAAGACAAAGAAAAAAGAATAAAAAAAAATTAACAAAATTTCCAAGAAATTTGGTATTAAACATCCAAACCTAAGAATAATTCTGAGGAAAAAAGAGAAATACAAGTTTGGAAAACATATTTGAGAGAAATAAGTGAGAAAACTTTCCTGGCCTTGTTAGAGATCTAGACATCCAAATACAAGAAGCTCAAAGAACACCTGGGATATTGATCACAAAAAGATCATTGCTTGGGCATGTAGTCATCAGGTTATCTGAAGTCAAGATGAAAGAAAGAATCATAAGAGCTGTGAGGCAAAAGCATCAGGTGACCTATAAAGAAAAACCTATCAGATTAACAGCATATTTCTCAGCAGAAACCCTACAATCTAGAAGGGATTGGGGTCCTATCTGTAGCCTCCTTAAACAAAACAATTATCAGCCAAGAATTTTGTATCCAGCTGATAAAAGAAAAACTTCAGATGAATTAAATTTAAATACGTTTAATTGGGCAATGAATGATTTGTGAATTGGGTAGCCCTCAGAATCATAGCAGATTCACAGAGACTCCAGGGATGCCTCATTGTCAGAAAAAAATTAAAGACAAAAACGGTAAAAAAATTAAAGACAAAAACTTTATCGTTTTTGTCTTTAATCCTGATGTACAGGAGTTGGAAGCAAGGTACAGAAACAGTGAGATTGGTTACAGTTTGGCATTTCCCTTATTTGAATGCAGTTTGAACATTCAGCAGTCTATGAGTGATTGAAGTATGGCCCCTAGAAACTGGCCAACACTCAGCCATTGTTACAGATGCATACTATTAAGTTAGGTTTTCAGTTTTGTCTTACTATAAAGCTAGGTTATAGTACATGCACAAGGACTAAAATATATGAGTACAAAGTCCTTCTTAGGCCATATTTAATTTGCTTTAACACAGCAAAACTAAGCTTCTTAAATGAAAGGAAGATTCAGTATTTTACAGACAAACAAATGCTGAGAGAATTAGCTACTACCAAGTCAGCACTACAAAAACTCTAAAGAGAGCTTTGAATCTTGGAACAAATCCTCAAAATCCACCAAAATAGAGCCTCCTTAAAGTATAAATTACACAGGACCTATAAAACAATAACACAATTTAAAATAAAAACAAGGTATTCAGGCAACAAATAGCATGATGCATAGAATAACATCTCACATCACAATGTTAATGTCGAATTTAAATGGCTTAAAAGCTTCACTTAAAAGATACAGAATGGCAGAGTGCATAAGAATTCACCAATCAAGTATCTGCTGTTTTCAAGAGGCTCATCTGACACATAAGTTCTCACATAAACTTAAGGTAAATTAGTGCAAAAAGATATTCCATACAAATGGACACCAAAAGCAAGCAGGAATATTCTTATATGAGACAAAACAGATTTGAAAGCAAAAACAGTAAAAAAAGGCAAAGAGAGACATTATATTAAAAGACTAGTCCAAAGGGATATATCATAGTGTATATGCAGCTAACACTGGAGCTCTCAAATTTATAAAACAATTATGGCTAGATCTAAGAAGTGAGATAGCAATATAATAATAGTGGAGGACTTCAACACTCCACTGACAGCATTAGGCGGTTTATCAAGACAGAAAGTCAACAAAGAAGTCATGGACTTAAACTATACCCTACCACAAATAGACTTAACAGATATTTATAGAACATTGTACCCAACAACTGCAGCATACACATTCTATTCATGAGCACATGAAGATTCTCCAAGATAGACCATGTGATAGGCCACAAAACAAGTCTCAATAACTTTAAGAAAATCAAAATTGTATCATGTGCTCTCTCATACCACAGTGGAATCAAGTTGGAAACCAACTCCAAAAGGAATCCTCAAAACTGTGCAAATATATGGAAATTAAATAACCTGCTCCTGAATGATCATTGGGTCAATAATGAAATCAAGACGGAAATTAAAAAATTCTTTGAATTGAATGACAGTAGTAACAAAACCTGTCAAAACCTCTGGGATACAGCAAAAGCAGTGCTAAGAGGAATATTCATAGCATTAAATACCTATATAAATACCAGGATAATGGTATAAAATACCTATTAAATACCAGGATGATGCATGAGTCAATAAAGGTGATACACCACATAAACAGAATTAAAAACAAAAATCACATGATCAGCTCATTAACTTCAGAAAAAGCATTTGATGCAATTCAGCATCACTTCATGTTTAAAACTCTCAGCAAAAATTTGCATCGGAGGTACATACATTAAGCTAATAAAAGCCATCTATGACAAACCCACAGCCAACATAATACTGAATGGGAAAAAGTTGAAAGCATTCTTCCTGAGAAGTGGAAGAAGATAAGAATGCCCATTTTCACTACTTCTATTCAACATAGTACTGGAAGTCCTAGCCAGAACAATCAATCAAACAAGAGAAAGAAATAAAGGCCATCCAGATCAGTAAAGAGGAAGTCAAACTGTCACTGTTTGCTGATGATATGATTATATACCCAGAAAACCCTAAAGACTCATCCAAAAAGCTCCTAGAACTGGTAAATGAATTCAGCAAAGTTTCAGGTTGCAAAAATAATGTACACAAATCAGTAGCCCTGCTATACACCAACAGCAACGAAGCTGAGAATTAAATCAAGAACTGAACCCCTTTTACAACAGCTGCCAAAAACAAACAAACAAAAAATAAAAAACAACAACAACAACAAAAAAAACCTACACATGCAACTTAAGAATATACTTAACCAAGGAGGTGAAAGACCTCTACAGGGAAAATTACAAAACACTAATGAAAGAAATCATAAATGACACAAACAAACGGAAACACACTTCATGCTTATGGATGGGTAGAATCAATATTGTGAAAATAACCATACTTCCAAAAGCAATCTACAAATTCAATGCAATTTCCATAAAAAAACCATTATTTTTTACAGAACAAGAAAGAACTGTCCTAAAATTAGTACAGAACTAAAAAAGAGCCCATATAGCCAAAGCAAGCCTAAGCAAAAGGAATAAATCTGGAGACATTACATTCCCTGACTTCAAACTATACTATAAGGCCATAGTCACCAAAACAGCATGAGACAGGCATAAAAATAGACCAATGAAACAGAATGGAGGACCCAAAATAAAGCCAAATACTTATAGCCAACTGATCTTTGACAAAATAATAACATAAAGTGGGGAAAGGACACTCTATTCAACAAATGGTGCTGGAATAATTGGCAATCTATGTGTAGAATAATGAAACTGGATCCTTATCTCTCACCTAATACAGAAATCAACAGTATTACAGTGCTGGTGAGAATGCAAACTAGTACACCCACTATGGAAAACAGTGTGGAGATTCTTTAAAGAACTAAGAGTAGATCTATCATTTGATCCAGCAATCCCACTTGTGTGTGTATCTACTCAGAGAAAAAGAAGTCTAATATGAAAAAGACACTTGCACATGCATGTTTATAGCAGCACAATTTTTAATTGCAAAAATATGAAACCAGCCCAAATGCCCATCAATCAATGAGTGGGTAAAGAAAATGTGGCATATCTATATTATGAAATACCAAGGAACAAAATAGTGGCATTCACGCAACCTAGATGGAATTGGAGACCATTATTTTAAGTGAAGTAACTCAGGAATGGAAAACTAAACATTGTATGTTCTCACTCATAAGTGGGGGCTAAGCTATGGGGATGGAAAGGCATAAAGAATAATACAATGGACTTTGGGGACTTCGGGGAAAGGGTGGGAGGGGTGAGGGATAAAACACTACAGTGTACACTGCTCAGGTGATGAGTGCACCCAAAGTCTCAGAAATCACCACTAAAGAGCTTGTCCATGTAAGCAAACACTGTGAATTCCATCAAAACCTATTGAATTTTTTTTTAAAGAGGAAAAAAACCCTCTCTACTTTAACTTCCTCCATTCAGTTTTTAACTTTGTTGTTGTCGTCTTTTGTATCTTATTGTATTGTCCATGTCTTGTAAAGTTGTTGTTTATTATTTTGTATTTGTTCATCAATTAGTCTTTCTATTTGAGAGTAACTTACACAGTACAATTACAATGTTATAGTAGTCTGTGTTTTTCTTTGTGTTATTACCAGTGTGTTTTGTAACTTCAGATGATATTTTTTATTTTTTGTTTTTATTTTATTATTCTTTAAATTCTGGGGTACATGTGCAGACCTTGCAGGATTGTTGCATAGATACACACATGCCATGGTGGTTTGCTGCCTCCATCCCTCCATCACCTACATCAGGCATTTCTCCCAGTGTTATCCCTTCCCAACCTTCCCACACCCTGCTATCCCTCACCTAGTCCCCCACTTCCCAACAGGCTCCAGAGTGTGATGTTCCCCTCCTGTGTCTATGTGTTTTCATTGTTCAACACCCACTTATGAGTGAGAAATGCGATGTTTGGTTTTCTGTTCTTGTTCCAGTTTGCTGAGAATGATGGTTTCCACATTCATCCATGTCCCTGCAAAGGACATGAACTAATCCTTTTTTATGACTGCATAGTATTCCATGGTGTATATGTGCCACATTTTCTTTATTCAGTCTATCATTGATGGGCATTTGGGTTGGTTCCAGGTCTTTGCTATTGTGAACAGTGTTGCTATGAACATATGTGTGCATGTGCCTTTATAATAGAGTGATTTATAATCCTTTGGGTATATACCCAGTAATGGGATTGCTGGGTCAAATGGAATTTCTATTTCTGGATCCTTGAGGAATTGCCACACTGTCTTCCACAATGGTTGAACTAATTTACACTCCCACCAACAGTGTAAAAGTGTTCCTGTTTCTCCACATCTTCTCCAGCATCTGTTGTCTCCAGATTTTTTAATGATCACCATTCTGCCTAGTGTGAAATGGGATCTCAATGTGGTTTTCATTTGCATTTCTCTAATGATCAGTGATGATGAGCATTTTTTCATGTTTGTTGGCTGTATAAATGTCTTCTTTTGAAAAGTGTCTGTTCATATCATTCACCCACTTTTTGATGGGGTTGTTTGTTTTTTTCTCATAAATCTGCTTTAGTTCTTTATGACCTTTTCTTTCAGATTAAATAACTCCCTTTAGAATTTTTTGTAGGACAGGTATGGTGTTGATGAAATCCCTTGGCTTTTGTTTCTGTAAAAGTCTTTATTTCTCTTTCATGCCTAAAGGATATTTTCACCAGATACACTATTCTAAGGTAAAAGTTATTTTTGCTTCAGCACTTTGAATACATAATGCCACTCTCTCCTGGTCTGTAAGGTTTTCACCAATAAGTTTTCTGCCAAATGTATTGGAGCTTCATTGTATGTTATTTGTTTCTTTCTATTGCTGTTTTTAGAATTATTTCTTTATCCTTTATCTTTGGGAGTTTCATTTTTAAATGCCTTGAAATAATCTTCTTTGGGTTAAATTTGTCTGGTGGTTTATAACCTTCTTGTACTTGAATGCTAATATCTTTCTCTAGGTTTGGGTAGTTCTCTGATATCATCCCTTTGAATAAACTTTCTGCTCTTATCTCTTTCTTTACCACCTTAAGACCAATAAATCTTAGATTTGCATTTTTGAGGCTATTTTCTCAATCTTGTAGGTGTGCTTCATTTTTTTTACTTTTTCTTTTGTCTCTTCTGACTATATTTCAAATGGCCTGTTTTTAAGCTCACTAACTGATGCATTCTTAAATATGTGCTTTTTTATTTTTCAGCTTTAGAATTTCTGCTTTATTTTCTTTATTTTTAAAATTAAAAAAATATTTATTTATTTTTGAGAGGCAAAGTCTCACTCCACCACTCAGGCTGTAGTGCAGTGGCATGATCATGGCTCATGGCAGGCTTGACCACCCAGGCTCACGTGATCCTCCCACCTCAGCCCCCTGAGAAGCTGGGACTACTATTCTGTGTTCTCTGTGCTGTCTTGCATTTCTTTGAGTTTTCTCAAAACAGGTATTTTGAATTCTCTGTCTGAGAGGTCACATGTCTTTGTTTCTCCAGAATTGCTCCTTTATGCCATTCTTAGTTTGTTTAGTGAGGTCGTGTTTTCCTGAATGGTCCTGATGCTTGTAAATGTTCATCAGTGTTTGCACGTTGAAGAGTTAGGCATTTATCATAATCTTCACAGGCTGGGCTTGTTTATGCTTGTCCTTTTTTGGAAGGCTCTCCAGGGGTTCAAAAGGACTTGGGTCTACATCCCAATAATGCTATGGTTCTTGCAGACTCATAGAGGTATAGCCTTGATTGTCTTGGATAAGATCCAGAAGAAGCCTCTGAATTACCAGGCAGAGACTTTTTTCTTTTTCCTTACTTTCTCCCAAACAAACAGTTTCTTTCTGTGTGCTGAGCCATCTGGAATGGGGCGTGGGGTCACACAAGCACCCCTGTGGCCACCACCACTGGGGCTGGGCTGTTTCTAACCTGAAGCCTGCACAGCATTGGGTCTCACCCAAAGCTTGCTGTAGCCACTACCTGGCTACCACCTATATTCACTCAAGTGCTTAGGGCTCTACAATCAGCAGGTGGTGAAGCTGGCTGGGTTTGTGTCCCTTCACAGCGTTGAGTTCCCCCAGGCCCTGGGCATGTCCAGAGATGCTATCTAGAAGCCAGGGATTAGAGTAAAATAATCTTAGAAACTTACCCTATATTCTATTATTTTATGGCTAAGCTGGCACTCAAGCCACCAAAGTCCTTCCTACTCTTCCCTCCCTTTTAATAGGCAGAGGAGCCTCTTCCTGTGGCCACCACCACCACCACAATTGGTCCACAGGGAGTTCTGTCAGGACACTGCCAATGTTCACGTAAAGCTCAATGGCTCTGTGATCAGCTTGTGGCAAATTCTGCAAGGCCTGAGGCTCACCCTTCAGGGCAGTGGGCTCCCTTATGGCCCAGGGAAGGTTGAGAACTACTGTCGAAGAGTCTAGGCCTGGAATCAGGGGCCTCAGGAGCCTACTTGGTGCTCTACCCCACTGTGGCTAAGCTGATACCTAAAGTGCAAGACAAAGTGCCCTTTGCTTTCTCCTCTGCCTTTCTCAAACAGAAGTCTCACTGTATCCATCACAGCTGGGAATGTGCTGGGTCACTCTTGACATCAGCATATCTCCGAGCCTGGGGTACATGAGGTACTCCCTGGGATATCACTGTTGGTTATTCAGGGTCCAAGGGCTCTTTAGTTATCAGTTGATGAATCTTGCCAGGACTGGGTCCTTCCCTTCAAGGCAGAGGATTCCCTTTTGGCCCATGGTGTGTTTAGGAATCTCATCCAGGATCCAGGGCTAGAATGGGAGCCTCTGCCTGGTGCCCTATCCTGTGGCTTAGCTAGTATCCAAGATGCAAGACAATGTCCTCTTTACTCTTTGCTCTCCTGTCCTCAAGCAGAAGAAAGGAGTCACTTTGGTTGCTGCCAGCTATGCTGACAGGGGTTGGGGCAGGGGTGGTGCAATCACTCCCTTAGCAGCCCTGTTGGATGTCTCTGTAGGTCACATGCTACCCAAAGTTACTCACTCTAAGTGCCAGCACTAGGAGTTGCCTAAGAATTGCAGTCCTTGTGTCCTAGATCGCCTTTCGAGTTTACTTAGGACTCCATAGCACTTTGGCTCATGGTGGTGAAGTCTGCTATAAAACTCAAGTTTCTCCTGCTGGAATGAATGATTCCTCTCTGTCTAGGTCTGATCCAAATGCTCCTTCCATGCATGGGCAGTGGCTGTGTCCAGCATAGCTTCACCCTGTACTGTGACAGGGTAGCTCTGAGTTCAGTGTGATGTCCCCTGGTCATTCCACTCTCCCTCCTTCAAATGCAGAGGCTCTTTGTGCCTCATAGCTGCGGCCTGGGGAGAAGGAAGGGGTGTGTCCATAATTCAGGACTGTCTTCTACTCACTTCAGTGCCTCTTTCAGTGATATGAAGTTACAAACCAGGTACTGTGTGATTGCTCACCTGATTTTTGGATCTTTTGATGGTGCTTTTTTGTGTGTAGTTAGTTGTTAACATTTGGTCTTCCTGTTGGGGGAATGAAGGATGTAGGTTTCTATTTGGCCATCTTGCTCTGCCCTCTCCAACATATGACAATTTACTCATCCAGGCCTTGACTTTTGGACATTTAACTAGATTCTATTTATACTCTACTACAAATAAATGAACAAACTCACCTCTGCTATGATCACAGCTTTCCTGCCACACTGTTTTCTGACTGTCCCTCAAACACATCAAGTTTGGCTCCTACCTCTGGGACTTTGCACTTACAGTCTTTTCTGCTGAAGCCATCTGCCTCTACATAACACATAGTTTGCTTCCTCATGTCACTCATTCCTTTGTCAAATGTCATCTCCTTCAGGAGGCCTGCCCAGGGCTCCTGTTTCATTCCTTTTTACTCTGATTTATTTTCTTTCTAGCATCTATCAATAGTTGACATGATTATGGATTTAACTATGCATTTCTTATCTGTCACTCTCCCTAGAAATTAATTTTCATGAGGACAGGGTCCTTGTCTCTCTTGCTCTACTTTGCTTCCCTGGTACTGTAGAATGTATCTGCTGCAGTAAAAGATGCTCAGTCAACAATGGACACATGAATAGACAATAAAAATGTTCCTGGTATTTTCGAGTTTTTGCTATGGTGATTAGAATCACTGTGTTAATAGGTATGAACAATATAAGGCTCTCAACACGTTATGTACAATTACATTCCAAAAGGGCTTTTACTGGTTTACATTTCCATCAACAATATAGGAAACTACATCTTTCATTTCTCTATACTGACTGGATTTGACTCAATGACAATCAAGATTCTAATATCTTGAGTAAGTAAAATTAGACATGTATTTTCTTCCCTCAGAAGTCTGTCTCTACCAAGATACTGTTTTGTTTTTCTTTGTCCCATATGACAAATTGTATTTACTGCATCTTGTATTGTTTCTTTTCACTCCTTCCCTCTCCACAAAGGAAATGCTTGGCATTATAATCAGTCTTGAGGAAGAGTTTTCAGTGAAATTTAAATGATAGAATAAACTCTGGTACTAATTTAAACATGAACTTTACAGTCAGGTGGGCTGGGGTTCAACTCCTGCCCTGCCCTTCCCTTGAACTCTCTAGGCTTTGAGTTCTGGGTCTGGAAATAGGGCACAATAACACTGCTGCCTACTTTTCAGGGTTGTTATAAGGAATAAATGCAGTGATGTATGATGTCTCATAGCACAATGGCAGGTTCATGGTAAGCCTACAATTAGCCTAAAAATAAAGAAAGAGACACACATTCCAAATAAATTTATTTGGGCCCAGGCCGTTCTCTGATAGTGTTCCAGAGAGTCAGACAATGTGATTTTTCTTTGTTGTAGAGCTGCCAGGAAGGGTAGGAGGCAGTAAGGGAAGAACATTGGAACAGTGACAAATTGATAGGAAACAGGAAGTCAGTGAGGCCTGAGTGTCTCAAAAAAAGGTCTCAAGAACGGACAGAGAAAGGAAATGTAATGTCAGCTGTGGTGCTGAGTAGGTCAGTCTTTTAATAGAGCCATATTCCAGGAAAGAACTTTTCAAGTAAGGAAGTTCCCTGAACCCATGCCCTGAAACATTTCAGTATTATGTTTTGAAAGCAACTTTCTCTTGCTAGTTGTAATAGCTCATGGGGTAGTAACTCCTTTACCAGTTTTGCAATGCTAGTTGCAAACACCAATCATGGTTCCCTGAAAAATAACAATCATGAGTAACATTGATGAAGAACTTGCTCTATGCCTAATGATTATTAAGTATTTTAAGTGAATTTGCTCAATTAAGATATTCTTACTGTACATCTACTATGTCCCAGGTATTATTCTGAGTGCTGGGAATATAGCAGTGAAAAAAGAGACAATGTCCCTGTCATCAGAGAGTCTACTTCCCAGACAACCAAACATACAACAAGTACAAATTTGAAAATAAAATTAAAATCATGAAACTTACATAATCATAGAACTCTTTCTGTGTTAAAACACACAGGTCAAAAATGTGTTGTATAAAGCCAGACAGGATTCCACTGTATCTATGTATTGTATTTTATTTAACTGTTGTCTTATTGATGAAAAAATATGCGTTGTTTGAGGTTTTTAGTTATCGCTAACAATGTTGCAGTCAACATTCTTTGAAAATATTCCTTCGCCCACTCTTTTGGATATTTATTTTTGCATAACAAATAATCCTTTCTATTCCATAAGACGTGACCCACTTTTGTTGCAAAGTAGATTTGTTGAGTTTCCATAGGAGGTTCCAAAGTCCTCTTTTCATTTTGGAATATCCTGGTCCTGTCTGGGCCCAGGTGAAATGATTCCTTTAAAAATGTTATTTATTTGTTTACTTATTTAAGGACAAAGACTACACCTACATATCTCTTTGAGACTGCTCCTTTCTACCTTGGGTTCTACAGGACAATGTCCTTATAATTCACGGAAGCCCAGTTTTATTATTAAGAATGTCTGTGAAGAACGGCATTAAGTCTTTCATACCATCAAAACTTTTATAATATAAATTGTGACACTCTTTGTTAATTTATTATTACTATATTTTAAATGGGATTATCTTACATTCTTACATAATATTTTCTAATTGTTCGTACATCAGAAATTCCTCAGTGTTCTTACAGTTCTACTAACTTTCATGGTACTTCAGTTGATTCTTTTGGTGTTTCCAGATACATAGTCACACAAATAAACAGTGCTAACCGTGCCACTTCCTTTAATTTGAGCTTCTAAATTCCTCTTTTTCTGTCAGTCTTGTCTTTTAATATTGGGGCAGAATGGAGCTAACACTGGTGGGGTGAAGTAGCATCAAATTGACTGAAGTGTAGGAAGGGTGGAATGCAGAATTCACATGAAACTGGAGGACATGGCATTTCTTCCAATATCCCAAGACCTGGAAATAAATCGCTACGTAGTGTGGGGAAGCTTGGATACTTTGAAAAATGTTCTATACACAGAATGCCTTTGGCAAGAGCTGTGGGCTCTTTCATTTGTGTTCCCTGCTGTACCTTTTGCATAATTTTGATTAGATTTTCCACACCGTATTTCAATCATTTGTTCAGTTGTCAATCTTTTTCTTTTTGTCATCATTTGCTCAGCCAAACAATGAACTCCCTAAGGGTAGAAATTGTGTTTTCTTATTTCCATATCCCTAGTTGTTAGCAGAATGCTTGAAGTGTAGGTATTTGGCAAATGCTTCCTAAATAAATTAGCAAATTGCTAAATGTATGAATGAGTACATACATAGATAAAGCCATGCATTTTGGTTGTATGTTGAATGAATGAACAAGTAGAGTTATGACTCAATTGGGTTGCTAACACCGCAAAACGGAAGAACTAAATGAGGCAGAGATCTTACTTCTTCCCTGGGTTCAGAGTTTAGGCATCCAGCGGGTAGAATGAGCTGGCTCAGTTCCTCTGTTGGACTTCCTTTTTTCTCTGTGGGATTAATCATATGGTAGAGACATGACTTAGCAAAAATTTCTCCTTCACGTTTTTCTCCAGAACTATTTTTTCTTATGGAGATTGAATCAAGCGTGGATCTGTTTTTTTAAAAAAGAATTCTAAATAGATCCTCACATATCTCATTTGCTAACAATATTGTCCATAAATGTTGGTCCTCTTTAGGAAATAATGTAAGATTTATTCAGGAGTGGATCATCAACTATAGGTGTGGTGAGTCTTAAAAGATACCTGCTCCTGTTGTTTGCAAAGATCATCAAGTAATGATTTTGCAATTACTTGACTATTTCTGGATAGTATATATAGACACACACACACACGTGCACATACAGAGGTTAATGTTTAAATTCGGTTCTCATAAATTTTATCAAACAAAAGCTTTACCTGACTTCATTTAATTTATCATTATTTTTCTACCAGAGACCAAATCATTGAGCCCTTTTAGTGCTTTGTAGATTCAGCCTCCAACTCAGAGATGGTGCATACAGATTCTATGTTGTATGCTAAATGTGACTGACATCAATGGCTATGGATTGCTGTCTTTCTAAAATTCTGAGGTTGTGTATCTGGTTTTAAGACAAAAGAGTTCTGCTATGGTTGTTGGAAGGGGGAAGGGTGGCTTATATGTCTTACGTTTATTTTCCCTTTAAGTTCTACCACTGGAAGAAAGGAAATGTTCACAAATAAATATTACCTGTATCCCACCTTGTCCCACAATGATGTCACTTTTCTGAGAACTCCTGCAGCATGTACTATTTGACCCATTCAGTCATAGCTTCCTGACGTTTTTAGTGATCTGATCAGGTATGTATATCTTTTCTATGCAAGTGAATGGCTTTGGACATAAATGTCTAGTGGAAGTCTTGTATTGACTTCAAATGGCTTAGATAGAATCCTCACTTTACCATTCCATTGGAGCAAGTCATTTAATGGATCTAAGAACTATTTACTCTTCTGTACAAATAATATTGCACATGACAGTGATTAAATGAGATAATGCAGATGTTTAGCCCATAGTATGTTCTCAAACAAAGCTGTCATGGTCATCATGAAGGAATATAACGCCCTCCAGGTTTGCAAAATGTGATTGCAATTTATTTGAATGAAAATTGGAAACAAAGAGGAAGTACTGTTCAGGAGATGGTGCCTTAGCTAATGGTCTTTGATTACTCTAACTCCTTATATGGGGCCACTGGTAAGGTGGCAAAGTATGTTGTATATTCCAATGTCACTGGTACAAATGTGCCAGTGGAAAGGAAAAACCATCAGACTATATTAATTGACTTCTATTAAGCATTCAGTTCTTTAACTCTTCACATCTGATTCTATGCTTACTAAACTATCTGCTTATTATAATTTCTGCCCTCACACAGGGAGAAACAGTCTTATGATGAAGATATGAATGTTTTGGACACCATGACAATTATTTGTAACTGTAATTTACTAAATTGGCAAAGGTAGAATGGGCTGGCCATGAAAAGTTAATGCTATAGTTTTTGTAATAGTAATTTCTCACTACAAATTAACCAATTGTCATTCTAGCAGTCTCACAGGCTAGAATAATTATAGCCCTGAGTGACTGGATTTCTTTAAACATTTTTAAAAATTAACCTACAAAGATACGAGCCAGATTGTGAGCTCTGATGAATTTACTAAGGTACAAGATGCAACACTGTGAGACGTTATATAGGACAGACAGTTGTCTTTTTCCTTTGTGTTTCCAGGATTGCCATTGGCAGAGTTTACTGAGATTCTTCTTGGAATATCTACAGGTCAAAATTTCATGAGATCATGAGTTATGAATTTTCTGTCTTTGTTCATTTATTTTTCTCTCTCTGGAATACTTTCCTTCTGCTATCTCCCCAGTGTATGGAAGGCTATGGGAATCAAGATTGATAGTGGGTTCAGTGTTCCAGAGATACTTAGGAAATACAGTGGTGACTAGGATAAAACAGTCCTTGCTTTTGAGATGCTTACGTGCTAAGAGGATGGATCTGGAGATATTTTGTGTTTTCTAGAGTGTTCTACAGTGAACCTGTTATTAGAACTCATCCATAGTGACTCAGTTAAAATGTTGCCTCTTTGATACCATCTTTGATTCTTCCAGGAAAACAGAATTGTTTTCTGTGTTTCTGCAAACCTTTATATTCCCTTATAATAAACAACCAAAGTCCATATTTTGATGATCTATTTTCACGTCTTTCTTCTTTATTACTTTCTAATTTCATTAAGGGCAAGAACTCTGGTTTTTATTAAATCGCCTGGCATCTAGCACCATGCCTGGAAACATAGTAGTGCTATCACATGTTTGTAATATAGTTTGAGAGTGCGATTTCAGTCCTATTATGGTCAGTGACCCAGCTATTTCCAAATCATGTGAGCCACTTGTCATTTCACCCATAAGATTCTGCGTAAGGACCAAATAGTAATAGAAATATTACTGAACATAGCTGAATAAGTGCTATATTACCTTCCCTGGAGGGTCCTCTGGTCAAAGCTGGACTGGAGTAGATGACTTAGAATCAGGAGTAACATGGAATCACATATTCCTGCTAGTCTATGCACACACTCTGTGGACACTCACAAATGTCTACAGAGAAGGGGAAAAGTCAGGCCCTGAAAATCCCTGAGTCCTAATATCCACCTGTCCAGCTGGAATAATGAAAGAGGGAGGAGAGAATAACAAACCAGCCATGAGTAGTTGGCACTGTCCTAGGTTTGAGACAGGAAGCCTGAAAGACAAGCAGCTCCTGAGTGCTGTCATATTAATAGCCACTGCACATGACTGCAACTGCCCACCAGCCTACGGCTAAAATGACCTAAACTGCTTAGATTAGCCAGACTTTCTCACCAGCACTGGATCCCTCTAAATAAACCACTTTCGATCCTCTTATCTTTGCCTGTCCCAAGACATTTGGTTACCAATTCTAACCATGCCATACTTGTGGTAACCAGTTGTGTGTGGGCTCCTACTAACTTCACTCAGCACAACTCAATAGCGCCTCAGCTCATGCTCCACCTGCATTCCTCTTGCCTCCTGCATGAGTTCCGTTTTGACTCTGAGGCCCTGTGGAACACAAAGCTGAAGGATCCGTTCTTCCTTCCTACCATGCACTGTACTAAGATGCAGTTGTTCATACTGCCTCTCTTAGCATAGTCTCAAAAGATCAATCAATCATTTGTACTCCAAACCAAATGGAGGCTGGCCCAGTAATGGGTTATGGGCTCTTCCTCCTTCCCTACGTTAAGCTTTGGGGAGCTATGAAAGAAGCCTGGCATGGGTACAGGAGCCTCAATTACCCTCTCCCTAGAGTTGGTGAATTAATTAATGATGAGACCCATATTTAATGGGGTCCTTGAACTTGTCTGTACATTAGAATCACCTGGGGATCTTTAAAATTTCTAAAGCTCATGGACCATCTCAATTACAATCCTAAAGGAGTAGGACACAGGAAGTGAGATTTTTTTTAAAGCTCCCCAGTGATTCCAATGTGTAGGCCAGCTAAGGAAACTGAGATAAACAATAGCTGAAGTAAACCAAAATAAATAACCCTTTGCAAGTTTTAATCATATTATCATTCAAAAATGTAAAAGAGAATATATGTTTACCATCTTTGTTATTACGTTATTTCTCCTTATATCAGGAGAAATACATTGACCACTGACTTAAGAAAACTCTTTGGAAAGGAAATAAGGAAAATGCAAAAAGCCTTGAGCCACTGAAAGATAATTTCTGTCATCGAGCCCTTTGTCAGGGTAACCTTTGGCATGGACAAAGGAGGAGCCGATTGAAAAATCTAAGTGCCTTAGGATGTCTGTGGCTTTCTTTAACATTTGGAAATGCCCATTTTTGACTCACCTCCTATACTTGTCATTCAGGAAAGAAGCCTTCATTAAAAATCACTCGATAAGATCTTTTGCCTTGGTCATCTGCTTTCATGTCTCCATGGTAGCTGGTTGTGCTAAAGAAGACGTTTTAAAGCTGTGTGTCTAAAAAAAAAAAAAAAAAAAAAGAACTAAAATAGAGAGTTTGAAGACGACATTTTATATTTGTAGATAGGTAGGCCTGGGAGGAATAAAGGTTATTTTTTCCAGCCTACTGTCTTTATGGAACTTTGAACCTAACTGTAATTTGCCAAACAATTCATGCTTCAGATCAGCGAATCCACTCTATTCAGAGACACTTGACTTTTCCAGTTATATTGAGCTTGGGAATCAGCAGAGAAGTGAAAAAGAATTTGAGCTTTAAAGTCAGGGAAAGCAGGGCTCAAATGTAAATTATTTTCCTGCTTACTAGACTTGTAACTTCGTGCAAAAATTTTAAGTATTTTGAGCCTCTTGCATCACTAGAAAAAATGGCAAGTACTAGCATCCAGTGGGATTGTTTGGAAGATTACCTGAAATAGTAGAGACAAATTAGCTCCAAGTGTAGGAAATTTAGCTTTCTGATTTCTTTTTCCCTCTTTTTCCCATTTTCATGCCTTATAAGTGTTACGTAATGAATTTGTAAAATTGCCATTGGACAATATAGTCTTTACATAATTAACTATGAAATCATGTCTGCTTTTTAATATTGCTTCTTTCTAATTAGCACATGTAGTAGGATATAGTGAAAAGAGCATAGTGCCAGGCACAAATATTTTTGAATAAATGTATGAATGTATGCAAGAGTCATATGGGAAACTTAAGAGACATAGGATCAAGTTCAATAATGACTAACCTGTGAGACATTGAACAAGTTGTAGCCTTTCTCAGAGCCTAATTTCCCTCATCTTAAAGAAAATAGAGTTGAGAAAATTACTTCTGCTGCTTTGCTCTGCTCTAAAATTCTGAGATTTAGTTAATATGTGAGCTCTACATTTCTTCCTACTCTACCCGGTTCGTCCCTGAGATAGGACACACGTCATGTACTGCAACTCAAGTGTTTGCTCCCTGATTGGCATGCCCTCTCCTTGATGTGGAAGGCAGTAAGAGGAGAGGTTTGTGGGATAGGCTTTGTTGAGCCATGCTGCCTTGGCATACTGCTAGATCCTTTGCTTCCTGGTGGTGTGACCATAAGCAAATTACTTGACCTTACTGTGTCTCAGTGTTCTAATCTCTCAAATGGGGTTGATGATGATGTGAGTCTTTACCTTAAATGGTTTTTAGGATAATTAATGAGGTTAATACCCAGGAAGCATGTGGCATACTTAATAAATATTAACTCTCAGTCTTATCTTACAGTCTGCAGCACTTAGCCCAACATCTGGTAAGTACTAGACAGTAAATATTTGTTGAGAACCTGAATGAGTTATTTAAAAATATGCCTGCAGAGTGTATGTGCCTTATATGAAGTATGTGATTTCTGGTGTGAAAGAGTTGGTCAGATAATCAGGACTCTGAAGTTTCTGGCAATCTGGAAAACTCATGAGTTCAGAAGCTATGTTGGAGACCAAGGGTTTCTCACATCACAGCATGTTACAGGATGGTATGGAATGAGTCTGCATGAAAAAGACAGGCTTGCTGTTCTGTCTTACTGGCTGTTTCACCCATTTTTGTTATATTTATCAGGCTTGTCTTGAGAGGAGTCTAAATTCAGGGAGGGAAAAAGACTGTCTTAATTAAAAAAGAACAGTGGGGGAATGTCTTTCTTGAATACAATGTAGTATTTCTTCTTATTTCTAATCCTTTTTTCCCAGTTCATTTGGTTATCAGCTGCTAACAATTTATTCAAATGGTTGGTGTCAATTCCCAGTATAATAATGAGTGTTAAGAAGCATGCAGTTTGAAACAGTTAAAAAATTTCCTTAAAAAATAACTTTAGAGGCCAGCCTGGACAACATAGCAAGACCCCATCACTACAAAAGATAACAAACAATTAGCCTTGGCATGGTGGCACACACCTGTAGTCCCAGCTACTCAGGAGGCTGAGGCAGGAGGATCACCTTAGTTCAGGCAATTGAAGCTGTAGTAAGCTATGATTGCACCATAGCACTCCAGCCTGGGTGGCCGGACAAGATCCTGTCTCAAACCAAAACTAAAACCAAAACCAAAACCAAAACCAAAACCAAAACCAAAACAAACAAACATAAAAATCCTTTATAGAGATATATAATTCACAAACCATGCAATTCACTAGTGCACATCTCAATGCTTTTTAGCATATTCACAGAGATGTGCAGTCATTACTATAATCAATTTTTAACTCCTCAAAGGAATCCCATACTCATCTGCTGTCACTATCTTATGCAATAGCTCTGTAAAATACTTCTTGAATTCCTTTATAAAGTACTCCAGGAATGTAAACTCTTAGTACATCATTAGATATTTATTTTTAAAGTTTTAATTTATTTATTATACTTTAAGTTCTGGGGTACATGTGCAGATCGTGCAGGTTTGTTAAATAGGTATACACCTGCCATGGTGGTGGTTTGCTGCATCCGTTGCCCTGTCATCTACATTAGGTATTTCTCCTAATGCTATCCCTCCCCAATCTCCCCACCCCCTGCTATTCCTCCCTTAGACCCTATCCAAAGAAGACATTTATGCAGCCAACAAACATATGAAAAAAAACCTAATTATCACTGTCATTAGAGAAATGCAAATCAAAACCACATTGAGATACCACCTCGTGCCAGTTAGAAAGGCAATCATTAAAAAATCAGGAGACAACAGATGCTGGAGAGGATATGGAGAAATAGGAACACTTTTACACTGTTGGTGGGAGTGTAAAGTGATTCAACCATTGTGGAAGACATTGTGGCAATTCCTCAAGGTTCTAGAAATATAAATACCATTCGATATTTATTGAAACTATTATGAGCCAAATACTCTTCTAGGCTGTAGGGATAGGGAGACAACCAAACAATCTCAGCTCTCAGGGAGATTAAGTTCCACAGTGGGGTCTACAGATGGGCCCCAAATTAAAAGCAAAGCAGAACAAAATTCATGTTAGTGAAAGAAGGGGGCAGGCACATTATATTCCTACTATGTGCCAGGCTTTCTGCCAGATCACTAGTAAACAGTGGACTGGCATCTGTCTGACTTCAGAGCATATTTTTTTTAAAGGCAAGTATGGTGGATAAAAACCCAGTTGAATAAGGCTGCTAGATGTTTCACTTCAGCCAGCTGTGCAAAGCCTTGGATTTGCTGCCTCCCAAGCCAGCTCCTAAAACACTATTTCCTGTTGTTTCAAAGAAAAATGGAAAGTAAACAACCTCAAGACTTTAGTCATCAGCCACCAATGAGCAGGATTTTCTGCCCTGGATACAGTTACTTAACCAATGGCATTTTTGTTAGTGGAATTTTGAGGGTGGGGTGGGGAGAGAAAAGAGTCAAAGGGTAATTAAAGTGACTTACATTTCTCTTTTTTCCTGTCATAATCTTGAGGATTTGCATTCTCTAACAAATCAAATTCAGTTTGAGTTTTAACCTTCTTACATGAAAAGCCAGGTTTAAAAATAGCTGTTCACGCTCTGATGATTGTAAACAAACATTGGAGTATGCAGTCGAATGAAGGGCAACAGACATTACGTATCCCTGCAGGAATGTGGAATTTAATACAAACGGAGGAACTTTTATACATATGTGCTATGTCTTCGTTCTGTGTTGCCAGAAGGGTTCTTTGGGGAAAGAATCATCATAAAATGTTAGAGCTGAAAAGGGCTTTAGAAATCATGTAGGCTCACTGACTTGTTTTAGAAATGGGGGAACTGAGACTAAGAGAAAGGAAGTGGCTGCGTATCTAGTTAGTGGCAGAGACAGGGACAGAATTAGTTGTCCAGGATCTCTAGTGCTATTTTAAAAATATGGAACATTCATTCATCTACCTGTGAGCATGTTTTCTGATTAATTGAGGTACACATAGGATGGGTCAGTGCAATGGGTTTGGGATCAGGGAAACCTGAATTTAAATCTCAGTTCTGTCATTTGCCATATGGTGAATTTGAAAAACAAAAATTGATTAAGTTTTCTAAGCCTCGCCATTGCACTCCAGCCTGGGCAATACAGCGAGAGACTGGGAAAAAAAAAAAGTTTTCTAAGCCTCAATTTAGTTTTCTGGGAAAAAAGAATGTAGCATCTTCTACAGTATGTTGTGTTATTGGAATGATTAAATGGGATATATAAGCAAATCTCTTAGCTCACAGTGGTGTTTAATCAACGCCTTTTTCGTCCTTTACTCTTTTCCTTTTCTCTTTATTCAGGATGTTTTACATACCTTTTCACATTTCTAGTCCTTCAGCAGATCCATTGCTACTTTCTGAGAAAAGTACTGCTGCCTTTGACAATGGGGACCAGAGGTTATCTTAAATCCAACTTAGTTGTTCTCATTTTTGGGTACCTGCTTCATTCCAGACGCTTCATGGTCATTATTTCTTACTTTTATAACATCATTGGCACCTTAGGGATGAAGAAAATTACCTTCAGAGAGAATAATTAACAATTGGAAGATACTACAGCTTGAGGTCAAGTCCTCAAAGTCTGAGCTCATCTTTGTGCTATACTCTCTCACCAAGGGTATGACTACAATGTATTTATTTTTTAAAACTTAAAATTATAAAAAAATAAAAAATACCATCTTACCTAGCCATCAGGTAGTACCTGATGCATGATAGCTCAAAAAATATTTGTTGAAGGAATGAATAACAATAATGGCTCATATCATATGGTCAGAGTAGAAAAATTTTGGGAAAAGTTTAGAGGTAGAAAAAATATTTATATTGGAGTTGGGGTGCAGAATTCAAATCACAGCTCTGCCATATATCAGCTGTATGGCATAGGAAAGGGTATTTAAATTATCTCTGCTCCCAATTCTTCACTTATAGTGGGTTAATAATAATAATTATAACAATAAAAAACATAGAAACAATGTGACATTGAATGAATGAAAGATGATACATGCAGTTTTCTTAACAAAGTGCCAGCAACAAGTGTGGCTCATGTATGTGACTACCTTGCTCTCTGCAAGCTTGGCCTGTGGACATTAGTTCACACTTCTTGCAATGACTGCATGGAAGAGAAGCACTCCAGATTCTCCCCTGAGATGTCAGTCTTGATTTGACCGCCACCTGCTCTAGTTAAAAACTCAGGTAAAATTTTGACATTGGGTATTGAAACTTTGAGGAATTCATTCATGCTTGTTTCCTTGATGTTTTCTAGACATGTTATTTTTAATTCAAGTCACCTGCTCCATGTTCCTTGGGCTTCTGGTGGAATTGCCTTGATAGACCAATAAAGGAGATTTTACAAGGACACTTGGAAATGCCCTTTTATGGGGTAGAGTGAGGGTTACTATGGAGGACATGATTTACTATGTCACTCAAATCCCTTCTATGATGACCATCCTGTTTGATAAATTAATCTCAGAATTTAAAGCCATAAAACAACAACAGAAAGAAATTGTTTCTCCCACCGAATCCCCACAGGTATGATTTCTAGACAGTAAGTCATATGATCCATCTTTTTTTCCCTCTATTTTCCCTGTTTTTCAGGAATATCAGAACTAAATATTGAGCATAAATATTGTATCTTCCCCAAAGAACTCTCTGAATACAGTTTCTTTCTCACTGCTCTTATCCCTGTAAAATATATTATTTTTGTTTCATTTGAAAGTTTTCAATCTGACTGATTTTATTACAAGCTGCCTCAAGCAACTTGTCAGATATACAACAGTTAAGATGCAATTAATGTCTATATCTATCTATCTATCTATCTATCTGTCTATCTATATCTACCTATTTATAGGTAGATTTATACCTACCTACCTATAGATAGGTAGGTAGGTAAAAAATAGCCATTTCATCATTCTGGAACCCGAGATACCAAATATGAGGAAGAAAATGTAAAATTGTAAAGATTCCAAAAATAACTGCAATGAAAGAAGCACTGCTAAAATTTAAGTGGAGAGTAAAAAAGATCACAGATTTTTCTGTAAGTACTCATTAAGATAAAGGTATTATAATTATTAAGACTACTAATAACAGTATTACCACATGCTCATATATTCTGTCAGTTTGCTTGCTATGAAATTTGTTCATAAAAATTAGCTCCTTGCTTTTCTCTTACCTAGCCATTTTACCCAGCTATTTCTAAGAGGCAGGAAAAGGAAAGAAAGCTGGAATAAATGTAAGTGCTCTGAGATCAGAGATGGGGTCTGTCCTGGGCACCCTTATGACTCTCCACCCAGGGTGGCACCTGATGCATGGTAGGTGCTCAAAAATATTTGTTGAAGGAATGAATAACAATGATGGCTCACATTACGTATATGGCTATTATCTAGCAGACATTGTACACGTGGATTTACAAAGATTATCATATTTAACCCTCACAATAATCTTATGAGTAGAAAATCAGAAGACTATGACTACTTTTTAGAGATGAAGAAATTGAAGCACAGAGAGGATAAACAACTTGATGTTAGTGGATCAAGGAGAGTTCACATGCTTAGCCAGGGGTGAAGAAGTAAATAAATGAATAAACAACCTCTGTGGAAAACAGTATGGAGACTTCTCAAAGAACTGAAAATAGAACTACCATTAGATTCAGTAATACCACTACTGAGGATCTACAAGGAAAAGAAATCATATCATGAAAAAGACACCTGCATGTGTATTTTATTGTAGCATTATTCAAAATGGCAGATATGGAATCAACCTAACTGTCCACCAATGGATGATTAAAGAGAATGTGTTTTATATATATACAATGGAATTCTATTCAGCCATAAGAGTAGTGAAATCATGTCTTTTGTAGCAACATGAATAGAGCTGGATGCCATTATCTTAAAAGTGAAGCAACTCAGAAACAGAATGTCAAATACTGCTGTGTTCTCAGTGTGGAAGATAAATCATGTGTACACATGGATGTAGTATGTGGAATGATAATGACAGACACTGGGGACTCAGAAGGGTTGGGGAAGACAGGCAGGGGAAGGGTGATGAGAAATTACTTAAGGGGTACAGTGTATATTGTGCAGGGAATGGTTACACTAAAAGCCAAGACTTCACCACTACACAATATATGCATGCAACAAAATTGCACTTGTACCCCTTAAATTTATACAAAAAAGAATGCATTTCCTTTGTGACACTAGGTACAGACTGATTGAGAACATAGAACAGCTTGAGTTAACTAAATAATACCAGTTATAAAGAGTTAGGTAATATATGCGGTCCCCAAGTTAATAACAGGAGGACCCAGTGTTGGAAATTTCCATAAGCAGTGGTGTTCCTGGAGGTGTCAGAAATAAAAATGAAGTTGTTGATAAAAGCTGATGTGTTAAATTTCACTCAACAGCCTGGATTTGTACGTATCTGCTATACATGCAGCAATTTTTACTTTTGGGTTTCTTCCGTGCAATATTTTTCAAGTATATATTTTTCTTCTCTTGTCCACTGCACCAACTCTGTGAAACTAGATAATTTTAGAGAAGGCCAAAATTCATTTCAGTGGTTATGAATCTTGTATAATTCATTTATTCAGGAGCCAGCAAAAGACATTAAAATTTAAGGGACTGATATAAAAATGAGTATAATTGTGCCTGGTTTGTGATTCCTTTCTATTCTGCAGCTCTGTTTCAGTTTAACTGCCACTTAACTTTGTCCTGCTTTATTGGAGCTCTGAATACTGATCACTGCAGCTTGTAGGCTTACAATGGAACAGCCACTATACAAATACTGCACAGCCTCAATGTCATCTTTCTGTGCTATGCAGAAAACAAAGTGTCATTTAGAAAAGGAGGGGTAATTCAGAGTCTCATGGTCCTGACTGCTGTTTGGGGACATTGTTTGCAGGGAACAAATGGAACTCATTGCAACCCTGCAAGTACTACCATCTCAGTCACCTTGCTTTAGTGCTTCTCTTGTCAGTAACCCAACAGAACATATTGTGTAAAAACATTTCCTACTCTTTCAGATCCCCAAGTCATCTGGCAAGACTTTTGTCTATTGCTTTTATAAATGGCAGGCTGGCTCGTGAGCAAATTGTCTTGGGGGAAAGCAACTGACAGCATGGAAGGCTCCTAGATCACTTGCTCTATTAAATGAGATAACATATGTGAAAGTACCTAGCACAGAGCTTGGCAGAGCAGGGAGTGGAATTAGTAGTGGGATGGATGGGGAGACATCTTTGAAGCTTCATAGCATTAAGCACAAAGACAAACAGCTTCTCACTGAAACGTGCAGACCTTCCCTGTAATGATACGTGCTCAAAGTTCCATGACAATTTCGATTTGCAGCAAGGTGACAGGGTTAAAACCTCAGCTCTATTGACCTTTAATTTATAAGGAGGGCTGGTGCCATTTCTCCTGTCATCTTTTTCTGATACTAGAAAAAGAGTCACATATGAAATCAGAAGCTTTCTCTAACATCAAGATACAAAACTGATTTGTCTTTTCCACAATGTAGTTTCCTAAAGTGATCCGGGATTCCTTCAGGTCCCTCAACTGTGTGCAGGGAGGCGATTTTTTTTTTTTTTTGCCATTTTCCAGAAAAAGGTTCTCTATGGTGCTAATGAGGTGCTCAATCTGTTCACTCTGTCCTCTCTTGGTAACAAATGAAGGTAACCATAGCCACCAGTGGGCAGATGGGAAGCTTCCCAGGCTTAGTCTGTTATTAACTGGTGAAGGTGCCAAGCAGGAACTTTCATAGAAAAGCTGGCATGACAAATTATATAGAACACGAGTTCTGGAGTCAGAAAAAGCTAAATTAAGCAATTTAATTCCTATATAGTAGATGCTGCTTGGCACCTTGCCCAGCTCCCTTTAGGGGAGGTGCAGATGCCCATTCTGCAGTTCACATGACTTCTGGTTGCTAACAGTTCACAGGAGCACACCTTTGCACTCTGTTGAGGCAAACCACCTTCTCTGGAAATTTCTGAAATGTAATTCACTCTTCCTGGGTTTGGAGGTTTACAGGAGCTTGCAACTAATAACTAACTGATTTGGGGGTTCAAAATGCCTCATATGGGTTGGCTGTGTCCCCACCCAAATCTCGTCTTGAATTGTAGCTCCCATAATTCCCACGTGGTTTGGGAGGGACCCTCTGGGAGATAGTTGAATCATGGAGGCAATTTTCCCCATATTGTTCTCATGATAGTGAATAAGTCTCATGAAATCTGATGGTTTTATAACGGGTTTTCTCTTTCATTTGGCTCTCATTCTTTCTTGCCTGCTGCCATGTAAGATGTGCCTTTTGCCTTCTGCCATGATTGTGAGGCCTCCCCAGCCATGTGGAAATGTGAGTCCATTAAACCTCTTTTTCATTATAAATTACCCAATTTCAGCTATGTCTGTATCAGCAGCATGAAAATGGACTAATACAATGTGAAGTCCTTTGCTTTTAGGTGGGACAACTCTGTGATGTCATTCATACTTCAAAGCTCCCCATCAGGTCAGGCTGAGGGGAACTCACCTCTTTGCCTGACTTTTCCCCTTGAGACTCCTGATAGCACTTCCCATATCAGTTGAAATCCCCATCTCATACTCTGCTTCTAGGGAACCTGAAAGAGACAGTTTGTAAACTGCGTGCTGTAAGACAGCTACTGAAACATTGCTGGTTTCCCTCTCCTTCCACCCTCTTCTCAAGCAACTGTTTCTGAATACTAGATTCATTTTGCCAGTGTAAAAATTACTATAAAATAAAGTTAAAGTATGCCTAAGTATATAAAGGGCACTTTAAAAAAGTAAAAAGGCAGGCCACAAATTCTGTAAAATTATTTACCATACAAATAATAACAGATTTATGTACAATATAAAGAACTACAAGAAAAGAAAACCCAATAAAAAAGGATATGGTCCATTGATTCTCAGAGGAGGAAACTGGAATGGCTAATGCATATATAAGCAATGTTTAATCCTGGTAGGAAAAAATGAGATTTGAATCCATTCCACAGGCAGAATTAAAACATCCAATAATATTAGCATTGGCAAAAATGTGAAGCAATGTAAACGCTTCATACTTACAGGTGGGGATGTCCATTGGAACCATCATTTTGGATAGTTGTTTCTCAGTATTTGCTAAGCTTCAGTATATGCATATTTTATAATTCATCAATTATATTTCCAAGAATTTACCACACATATTTGTCATACATATACAAGATTTTTTCTGGCAACATTATTCTTTAAGGTCAAACGAAGAGGCTAACACAGCTTAGAAACAATCTTAATATTCATTGTTAGGAAATGAATAAAGCAATTTTAATGTATTGGTGGAATAAATACCACAAAGCTCTAATAATGATTGAATTGAAAATATACGTATCACTATGGAAAACTGGAAAACATAATGTTTAGGAAATAATACAAATTGTAGAATGATAAATTGTTATGATCCCATTCAATATTTTTTCAACTCAAAAGTTATATTTATTTTTAAATGAATGCTCACAAATATTATGAAAGTAAACAAATACAGACTTCAAAGTGAATATTAATTTTACAAGATACTAACTGGGAAAAATATGGAAAGGTCATTGGATCAGTGTTGGGAGAGACGTGATTTCAAATGTGTTGGTAATGTTTTAGTTCTTTAACATATTACCATTCTGAAGCTAGTATAGACAAATTTTAAAGTGTTCTTTATCTGTAAGAATTTATTATTTTTCTTTAAGCTTTTTCTCTATGTTTGAAAGATTTTATTAAAAAATAGTATGAAATTTCCTAGGTCTATTTGAGAAGGACAGAATTACAGCAGTGCTAGCTCATCCTATACTCCTGAGTCAGGTTTTGCTTGGCTCAGTCCCCCACCTGTCTATAGCCTCTCCAAATTTCATAAGTCCTGGGTCAAATCCCACTTCTTCCATAGAACTTTCTGGATCATGACAGACAGCTTTGAATCCTTTTATGAGGGCCACAGTGGTATTTACCCTCTTTGAACAATGACTTGATTGTGATTTGATATTTGCCTATGTATTGTCATCTTTAGTGCTTTAAGTGTTTAAATAACTGTCTAACATGTTTCTTAGCCTGGAGGAAGTCTGTAACTTCTATGTTTCTCATAAAATAGTCTCACGAATACCTTCCTATATTTATCATAAACTATACTTAGCATAAATTTTACTCAAGAAATTAATTTTTAGTAATTTTAGTATTAAACACTAACTCTGGGCCAGTTACTCCATTTGAAACCACGAGTAGAATAAAAATTGAGGGCAGGCATATTTTACTTGTATCTACAATCGTTCCTGATTTCAGTCTCTGCTTGCCTGTTGGTGTATAGGAATGCTAGTGATTTTTGTGCATGGATTTTATAGCCTAAGACTTTGCTGAAGTTGCTTATTAGCTTAAGAAGCTTTGGGCTGAGATGATGGGGGTTTCTAGATATAGAATCATGTCATCTGCAAACAAAGATAATTTGAATTCCTCTCTACCTATTCGAATATCTTAATTTTTTCATCTTGATTGATTGCTCTGGCCAGGGCTTCCAAGACTATGTTGAACAGGAGTGGTGAGAGAGGGCATCCATGTCTTGTGCCAGTTTTCAAGCATAGATGTAATAGATATCAAATAACATTAAACATTTAAAATAAATCTCCTGTACCACAGATTAGTTTCTGATAGTTGAGGAATGAAAATTCCCTTCCACAGTCTGCCTTTTCCATATCCTATAACATATGTTTTCTCCTATTGTAAGTATGCAAATAATTTTGCTGTTAAGCCAAATAGTGTGGAATAAACATGTCTCCTCACTTATATAACCTTCTATTCTTCCCTGGTCACTGACTCTCTCTGATCCTGTATCATTTTCCCACATTGCCTTGGTTTTCCTATGGTCCTAGTATGATATACATATAATATATCATATATCATGTATGTATATATGTGTGTATACATGTATATGTGTATATACACATTTGTATATATTTGTGTGTGTATATTTATATATATATATGTGTGTGTGTGTATATACTTCTTTTCTGAAAGCCAGAACATTTCTACTATCAGCCTACTCATAAGCTCAAGATGTCAATTAAACAAAGTTCTCAAGACTTCTCTCCCTAAGCCCTTGTTTTTGTAGTAGAATTTGGATTATTTCTCCTTAGGCTAGCTACAGAGATACCTTCCTAAGATTTCTCTACACTTCCAACCTGTGTGGGATCTCCTGTTTTGTGGATCCCACATCTTTCTTTTCCTGCTTGTGTTTACCTGAGTACTCCTACATCTCACTGAGTTTCTTTAATATAATTATTTTGAATTACTTTTTAGACAGTTCATGTTTTTTTTTTCTTTAGGATTTGTTACTGGAGAATTATTTTGTTCCTTTGGAGGTGTCGTCTCTTCTTTTTTTGTTATTCATGTGTCCTTACATTCATAGCTGTGAATGTAGTGTAACAGTTGCTTCTTCCAGTTTTATGGATTGGCTTTTGTAGGAACTTTTTCCTGTAGATGTATCTGTAGTATTGGTGGGGTAGGATGCTTTGGCATTGATTCTGGTTGGGCACAATAGTATCATCTCTGTATGATTTATTCACTGTCTGTAAGTTTCTCAGTGGCTTCAGTTGTAAATGGGGCTGGTTGCTGGGGAAGAGGACACCAGATGACTGGTCCTTGGGCACCAGTGGTGTTGGTAGAGGGCCAGCCTTCTGATCCTTGGCTTCTTGGGCATCATATTTGGGAGCCAGTGGTAGGTCTGGATGGGCCAGCCCTTGGGCCTCCTGGAGACATGGTGGGGTTTCAGCAGCATGCTGGGCATGCAGGTACTTGGGCCCCCAGGGAGCCTGTGTAGTGTTGGCAATGGCGACAATGGCCCCAGAACAACCATTGGGCCTGAGTCACAGGTGGTGGCATTGGGCTGGAAAGGTCAGTTTCAGAGCCTCCCAGAAGGTGCATGTGGGTGCCAGTGTCAGACAGGGTGGGCCTGTTCTTGTGCTTCTGATTGGCGTGTGCAAGTGCCAGTGGCAGCAGGCAGAGTGGACTTATCTATAGGCTGTAGGTCAGCACATGTAGGTGGTAGCTGTGGGCAGGACAGGCCTGCCCTCTGGTCCCTGGAAGGCACGTGTGGGTGCTAGCAGTGGTAGGCAGGCAAATCCGTCCCCAGGACCCCAGATGACATATGTAAATGCTAATGGTGGTGGTGGTGGTAGTGGTTGAGGTGGACCTATCCTAAGGTCCCCAGAGGGCATGTGTGAGCACTGTCAGTGGTGAATGGGGCAGGTCGATTCCCAGGTCCCCAGGACCTGAATTATTTATTATGGCTAGATATTAATTTTGAAGAGCTCCTTATTGTTCTCTGAGTGTTTTCTTTTTAGTGGCAAGCTGTTTCTGTTTCGAGGAGCCAATATATTCTATGATTTCTTTCCAGATAGTCTATTAGAGTCTATTTAGACTTTCAGTTAATTATCTATTTAAATCATCTTGCCCAGCCCTACTTTTGCCTGATGGTCCAGAGTTCAGAGTGATCCTCTTTGGTTCAGTTATCAGCCTCTGGTCTTCCTTAGCTTAAGATGGGGGGTCCTGTAGGTTCCACCATACTGTATCAGGTCTTTCCTCCAGTTTTCCTGTATTTAGAACATAACTAAAAAATCCAGGCATTTTATCATCCCTGATGCTTGCAAATGTTGAACCAGGAATTTTACAGGCCAAACTGGCCCACTTATTGGTAGTATTTCTATCTATATACATTTAGGTTGTAACTTTCTCTAATCTGCAGAGTCAGATAGTATCTGGCTTCTCTACTCACCTTCACTTTTTCTACATCTTAGCTGAAATTGCTGATATGTTGTTGTTTCCTCTCTTAATCAATTTGTCATGTATTCCTTTGCTTTCATTTTGTCTGGGTTTTGTGAGAAATGAGGGATGTTTGTAGTCTATTGATCAGTTTTGACCTGAAGTCCCCCTCAGCAATGTAACTTTTTTGATTTACTTTTTAATGCAAAGGAGATCACACAAGGATTTTTGAAGGCCAGGAATGCTTTAGACTCTTTGTTCTCCTGAACTGCTGAACTGTCCCTCTAAATCAGCCTTTAGGAGCCAGTTGGTTTGTCCAAGTCATCTTGAATAAACAAGACTTTTCACAATGTAGACTCTGAGGCAAGGCCAATGTTTGGGTATGTGACCTGTGCAGTATTGCAGGGCACTGTTCTCAGAATGTTCTGTTGTCTCTGTCTTGAAACTTCAGTTTTTTAGCAAAATGTCCCATTTTGTTTTGCTCATGGCCTCACAAATTATAAAATTGGCCAGTTGGCCCTAATCTGAAGTCTAAAATTATGATGTTTAAATATAATTTGTAGGCTCATGAAGTCCCAGGGCTCTCCAGCTTAAGTTTTCCTTCTCCAAATTCCTTGCCTGTAGCCATGTAACTGCTGACTCATTCCCTCCCTTTCTTCTCTCCCTTCCTCTCTCCATCCCTCCCTCCCTCCTTCTCATTCTCTTTCTTAAAAAAAAAATGTATATATATATATCATATAAAAATATATATTTTTTACTTTCCAATGTTTAGGTTCAAGGGGTACATGCACAGGTTTGTTACATGAGTAAATTCCATGTCACAGGGCTTGGTGTACAGATAATTTTGTCATCCAGATAACCAGCATAATACCTAGTATTTTTTTAAGAGTAGTTTTTCAATGCTCATTTTCAAGGATGGGTAGTTCACTGTCTTCTTAGCAATTTCTTTCCTTTCTAGACCTACCTCATTGATAGAAAGCTCTGTCTTATCTCAATATGAAATATTTATCCTTCATTTAATCTGTGTTCATTCTGTTTTATATAAAAAATTTGGCAAATTATATGTGACAAACAAATATGTATTTTTGTTTTTATTCTAAAAGATATATACATCATGACAATGTTGGAAAGTATTGAAAAGCATAAAACATAATTACTGCTAATTTCTTTATTGAGAATAACCATTTTTAACCTATTGGCATATTTATTTTCTGTTTTTTTGTATGCACAGCTAGTAATAATAACAATGATAGGGGTAATATCTGCTTTATTTAGTGCTTTTAATGTGCTGGGGATTGCAGTGACTGCTTTAAAGGAATTATTGCACTCAGTAGACAGACAAATACAATTAGAGAGAAATGGGTTATTTTGCATAAATGTGAAGTTTCTAATGTATATGCATTTCTTTGCTTCTGTTCCACTGAATATTATATTTCGGCACTTTTCAAAAATAAGAAATTATTTTAAATTTGTTTTTATTTTATTTTTTATAATTTCAACTTTCATTTTAGATTCAAGGGGTACATGTGTAGGTTATTACATGAGTGTATTGTGTGATGCTGGGGTTTGGGGTACCATCGTCTAGGTATAAGCGTAGTACCCAACAGCTTTTCAACCCTTACCCCCCTCTCTTCTTCCCTCTTCTCTTCCTCCCATTATCTGTTGTTGTCATCTTTGTGCACATGAGTACCCAATGTTTAGATCCCATTTATAAGTGAGAAGATGTAAAATTTTGGTTTCTGTTCCTGCATTAATTCAATTAGGATACTGGTCTCCAGCTGCATCCATGTTGCTCCAAAAACATGATTTTGTTCTTTTTGGTTTTTTGGAAGGAAGGTGCCAGTTTTATTTAAACACAAAATGTGCACATAAGCTGTCTACTCATTTTCTTCGCCGAGCAACCTGGCATTGGGGTTGGTGACTCTGATGGCCAGCTGGGCAGCCCTTTCCACGATGGCTTTGCGGTTCTTGGAGGAAACATTGTGAGCTATCTCAGCACAGTAAGATTTGTTGCACATCAGCAGCACTTCCAGCTCCTTGACGTGGACCAGGAACTTCCAGAAGCCACTGGGCAGCATGTGCTTTGTTTTCTTGTTGCTCCCGTAACCAATGTTAGGCATCAAGATCTGGCCCTTGAACCTTCTGTGAACCCTGTTGTCAATACCTCTGGGTTTCTGTCAGTTATGCCTAATTATGACATATCGGTCTGACTGGTGCCGGATCAAATTCTTGGTTCTCTTTTTGACGATCTTGGGTTTCACAGAGGTCTAAGGGCAGCCATGATGCCGAGGAGGAGATTATTGCTACCTCTGTAGGCAGCGCCGAGGAAGAGAGAGCGATTTTGTTCTTTTTCACAGCTGTATATATGTACCATGTTTTCTTTTTATTCAGTCCACCATTGATGGGCACATAGGTTGATTCCATGTCTTTGCTATTGAGAATCATGTTGCAATAAACAGACAAGTGCAAGTGTCTTTTTGGTAAAATTATTGCTTTTCTTTTGGATATATTCCCAGTAATGAGATTTCTGGATTAATTGATAGTTCTAAGTTCTTTGAGACCTCTTTAACCTATTTCTACAGTGGCTGAACTAATTTACATTTCCCCCAAAAGTGTGTGTTTCCTTTTCTCTGCAGCCTTGCCCGCGTGGATTTTTTTTTTTTTTTGGCTTTTTAATAATAATGATCCTGACTGGTGTGAGATGGTACTGGTATGAGATGGTTTTGATTTGCATTTCTCTGATGGTTAGTGATGTTGAGCATTTTTTCATATGTTTTTTGGCCACCTGTGTGTCTTCTTTTGAAAGGGGTCTGTTCTGTCTTTTGCCCAGTTTTTAATGGAGTTATTTTTTTCTCATTGAATTGTTTACATGCCTTGTAGATAGTAGATGTTACACCTTTGTTAGAGGCATAGTTTCAAAATATTTTCTTTCATTATATAGGTTGCCTATTTGTTCTGTTGATAGTTTCATTTGCTGGACATAAGCTCTTTAGTTTGATTAGGTCCCATTTGTCAATTTTTGTTTTTGTTGCAATTGCTTCAAAAATGAGAAAATTTAAAAGAAAACATAATTACTCTATGGACAGAAAATGATGAAGGATCATTTCATTTCTTTTGCAGAGTGCCAAGATGTGTGACTTTGGCAAAGTCACTTACTTCTTAAAATTTTAGTTTCTTCTTTTGCAAAATACCTATATATTACTCCGCCTTCATCTGCAGTTTCACTTTGTGTAGTCTGAAAATATTAAATGGAAAATTTCAGAAATAACTCATAGGTTTTAAGTTGCACATCATTCTGAGTATTGTTATAAATGCCCTATTTTATTATCAGAGTTTATTGCTGTTAATCTCTTACTGTGAATAATTTATAAAGTAGACTTTATTATAGATGTGCACATATAGAAAAAACAGTATACATAAGATTTGGTACTGTTGTGGCTTTAGGCATCTACTGGGGGTCTTGAGAGGTATCCCCCACAGATAAGTGGGGCCAAATGTAATACAATATCTTCCTTGTCGACCTTTCAGGATTATGAGGGTCAACAACAAAAATAAAAACAACCGTTTATCTTTTTGATAGCAGATGATGTTAAGGGTGCAACAGTTTTATATTCCCATGTTTGTGTGAGACAGATTTTGTTTTCCCTTGAACCTGGTTAGAATTGTGCTACTGTGAACACTGATTCGGCATATGGAAGTCCCACTTTGGTGACATTTCCTGGCCATTCTTGTTTCCATTGTGTGGGTGGTGGGTCGCGTCCACTTCCTAGAGTGAGACAGCTCCTGGCGTGTGGAATTCCCGGTGCGTCCGTGGTTCAGAGTAAACTTGAAGCAAATCTGTGCATGATTTTCCTCTGCAACAATTGGCTCATTTCTCTTTTTTGTTCTCTTTTGATAGGATCCTGTTTCCTATGTGTGCAAAATAAAGGTGAATTTGGGTAAAAACAAAAACAAAAACAAAAAACAACAACCATCAATTGCTACCATCAAAACCGTATTTTGTTTTAGACTTCTATACACATCGTTATCATTTACTATGATTATTTTACCAATCCAATAAAGCAGATGAAGTACTGATTTCTACATGAGAAAGCTGAGGTTTGAAGGTGTATGTGGCTTGCTCAAAGACACAGAGGAGTGGTTGGTCAGTTGGGTGATAACTCCAGATCCCATGCCCCACCCATGGAACTCTGGATATGGCAGAGCTGCCTCCTTCAAAGGGCATTTGCTCCATTCATTTCCTAGGATGAACTTTCAAAAGTTTTAGTCCTCTGTTATCCCTTCTTTTTCATATTTTTTGGTTCTGGAATATATGTTACCTGTTGCAAGAACTCTGCTGCTGCATTTAAGCAGCAGCCATGGAGATCTGAACACCTTAAAATGGACTGGTAAACATTCAGGATTTGTAACTTTTAAAAGGCTGAAAAGAGGATAAACAAGTTTATTGTTATGTCTCTTATTTATCTTTCATCTCAGCCTCAATATTCTTCATATCCTCCTGAAAATACATCATGAAATACAACTTGACTGACTATTCTTTGTGAGGACATGGTGGATGCAGAGTTTACTTCTAAACCTTCCCCTCTGATTTTACTTTTAAAAGTGAAGAGATCACTTTTCTCTTGAAAAACCAAACCTTCCTTCAATACCTTTTACTTAGTCAAGTCACTATTATGGCTTTGGTGTCCAAAGTTTCCTTGGAGAATATTGTGCTTTCTTACCTTCTAGGCTGGGTCTAGCCTTCCTTTGGGCAATAAAACGTAAGAAGTCATATAGAATAGTTCTGAGCAGAAGCTTTAAGAACCATTGCATGATTCTTTTATGCCTTTATGCATTCTACCCATAGGACATCAATTCCCAGGTAAGGGATGCTCCTTCAGCCTTTGTTCTGGAAGGAAGAAAATGAGGATCAGAAGACAGTCCACTGTGAAGTGCATATAACATGGGTCAGAAATAAACCTTTATTGCTGTAGCCCACTGAGATGTTTGGGGGCTTACTTATTATAGTTGCATGCTTTCTACAATGCTGACAGATACAGTGAGTTATACCTATGACTTTCCTTTCATTCAATCAGAAATGAACAATCATTTGTTATTACTCTAACTCTTCAAATATTTGTGACTGCACTGCATAATGCTCTATGCTATGGCAGTGATTCTTAACCTTGGCTGTCCGTTAGAATCATCTAAGAAAGTTCTATCTGTTTTGTTTAATGTGAATCCTCTGGCTCCATTCAGGACCAAATGAGTTGGAATTTCAGGGTATAAGTCCCCAAGCACTGGTATCTTAAAAAACTGTGTAGGAGTTTGTATAATGAAGCCAGAAGTGAGAACTATTGCTCTAGATGGAAAAAAGTCTGGATTCATCAGAGATAAGGGCAGTTACTGAAATAAACCATCCACTTGACAGAAAGTGGTAGATCAGAGAAGTTCCAGGGAAAAGGAAAAATAATGATGTGATTGACACAAATGAAAAAAGAAAAACTGAGTGCCTGTCCCCAAGCCAGTTTCACAGTAAGAAGAAGACAGTGAGCGACTAAGGCATCTGGCATGGAGTGAGGGATTTTATGTCAGTGGGGAATAGAGTCTCTCAGAAATTCATTCTAGCCTAAGTTTTAAGGAGTTCCATAACATCGAGAAAGACCAAAATAATTTATTCTTTTATACATGCTCAATCATCATAGTACAGTTAGAATCTACTCATAGGAAATTAGTAGCACAAGGGAGAAAAATAGGGTTTCCAACTTCATACATTAGCTGTTATTTTAGTATTGAATTATATTAAAGATTAATCATATAATTTTGGATAAAAGTACAGGTTGTGAATTTCCAGAAGTGTTAGGAAAAAGGAGAATAAAATATTATAAGTAACAATATTCTATGGCTATGTTTGCAAGCAGGTGTACAAATGCACTAACATTGGCATTACCAGTTCATTGAGAACAAAACACTAGGTAAGACATTGTGACGAATATAGTGGCTATAAAATTCAATGTGTCTCTATTAGAAGATCATTCAAGTTGGGAGATAAGATAGTCCTAGAAGATCAAAGTGTATAGCCTTTTACTCTTCAGTAAATTATATCTATCAATTTATCTGTCCATCCATCTTTACTACATTTATTGAGCATTCGATATTCATTCATTCAATTCTTTCAGTTGACACTTATTGAGGACATATCACATGTCAGACACTAACGCCAGGTTAAAAAAATTCACAGTGTATGCTTATCCCATGAGATAACAGTTAAAACCAAATAAGATAATGTAGACAGAAAGGCTATATGTATACATTTTTTTTTCTTGAGACAGAGTCTCGCTTTGTCACCCAAGCTAGATCTCAGCTCACTGCAACCTCCACCTCGTGGGTTCAAGTAATTCTCCTGCCTCAGCCTTCCAAGTAGCTGGGATTACAGGTGTGCACCACCACACCTGGCTAATTTTTTGTATTTATAGTAAAGATGGAGTTTTGTTGTGTTGGCCAGGCTGGCCTAGAACTCCTGACCTCAGGTAGATCCACCATCCTTGGACTCCCAAAATGCTGGGATTACAGGCATGAGTCAGAGTACCCAGCCTTATATGTATGCTTTGACAAGCTATTTAAGCATAAAGGATATCATTATCCAATCTACAATATCACTGCTCTGTCATCCAATGTTCTGGTATTTTTCAGTTTGTTGACAGGCACAAATATTTCCCAGGACTCCATAGGCCAGTAATTTAAAAATTGGAAACATTCATAAATATACAAGTTGACTAATTAGTCCCTAATTAGTTAACAGATTGCATATTTTAATCATCCTAAGATATATTGGTTAATGTCATGAAATGAAAATAAAAGTTTGGCTGCATTATATTAGGTCAAAATTTACATAAAGACTTCATTAAAATATTTAATGGCACCTGCCAGTCTGAAGCATGGCCAGCCAGCCAGTCAGTGGCATTTATGAGATCTTGCTGCTCTTTGGCAGTTTGGGCATCAAATTAACAGCTTATCAAGGAAAACTGGAATATTTTAAATACCTCTAATATTTTAAGATCTTTACTGAGCACTCTATAAAGAAATGTAAGCATTATCAGCCTGTGTTGCATTTGAAGAAACTGAATTTTCTATGCATTTGAAGAGCATAGAGAAATGAAGAAACTAGCCTGAGATTATTCAGATGAAACATATGTTGACAGCAGTTATGCATGGCCTCAAAACCGTTCATTCTAGATCTCTGCTTCATCCCAATTGCCAGAATAACTAGATAATAGTTTTGCTTTCATTTTCACTCTTACTATGTTATGATAGATTTGGGAATTCTTACTTTTGTTTTTAAGCCATAGTGTCTGTGGCTTCCCAAACAATACCAGGGGAAGTCTAAAAGAGAAGTTAATTATTTCCACATAAATTCCTTTTCAACTTCTTATAGGAGACTTGGTCATTCTCCCCTTTGACCTCTTATATTTCTTAGTCCACTCCTCTCTAGTGGCATTTCTAGATTTCAGATTGAAACATTGATATCCTAAGGTAAGCTCAAGCATGCTTTGTTTTTGGCTTCTTTGAGCTAACGAAGCTCCATGAAGCTTGAATAATCACTGGTCCAACATTAATTCCCCCAGAAGACAAATCTTGCCCTAGTTGATTTGCTATGGGTTATCCATAGATCTTCTGCCCGAGTGTCCTGGCTTATAAGGTGACTGCACTCCCATGCTGTTTGTTTCCTTGTTTCAGGATCTGGTACTTGAGTTTTCACATTTGGAAATACGGTTTATTTGTAACATGCAACCCATGTTAACAAAATTCACCGAGACCAATGCAGGCACCAAGATGCCCATTTATTTAAAATGAAAAAGAAAAAAATATCTTGACAGCATAAGATTTTTGAGTCCTCTGGTGAACATGATTCTTGATGAAAGCACAAGGCAAATAAATCTGAGGATTCCTTAATGCACTTAGGGTATTTTAATGGCCCTTGCTCTCAAGGCACATACATTGGATATGACTCTCTTTAAAATGGAGTGAGACCTGTTAAGGGGCGTTGAGTTATACTTAACCTTCCAATCAAAAGGCACTTTATTTCAGACAGAGCTGGAAACTTTCAATTACTGCTATTGGTGCTTTGTGGCCTTGTATTTTACACTGTACTGATTCAGGTGGGAAGGAGAGTCAAGGTAGGACAATCCTAAATGGCTTTCGGCATCTCACACCTTCAAAGTTTGCCTGCCTCTAGGCTGCTGCTTTTCAACCTCCAATTTAGTTAATATTTTGTTTGCTGTGGTCACTGAACCAATCTTGGATCCCTCAGCTCTTACCCTGGTTCTCTCTAGGACTATGTATATGGCATACAATTTTAGTTAATAATTTTTCTGACCTTGATTTTAACACAGAGAACCCAACTTCCCTAAAATGGCTCAAATAAGTGGGACTACCCCTGATTCTACCTTGTTGGAAGAGGTAAATGTTCATTGTCTTCTCTCTCCCAAGCTTCCTCTTACACAAAATCTATTTTTATTTCAGCATTTTTCTCAAATACATTGACATCTTTGATTTTCTTGCACTTAAGTTTTTTTTGTATTTAGGTTTTCCTGCAGTTAGGAGGAAATGTGAGTAGATTGCCAGGATTTGGCTCCTTCTGAATTTGCCCTGAGAAATGGTTCCACTGAGTGTAGGCTTCTGAAAATACCTGACCTCATTCATTACCTGTTGATATTTTTAAATTTAATTTACTTTAGGTGCATACTATATCTGGCATTTCTCCCCATGTTATCCCTCCCAACCCTCGCATCCCTCCCCACCCCCTGTTGTCTCTCCCCTACTCCCCGCAACTGTCCCGTGTGTGATGCTCCTCTCCCTGAGTCCAATGTTCTCGTTGTTCAACATCCACCTATGAGTGAGAACATATAGTGCTGGGCTTTCTGTTCTTGGGTCAGTTTGCTGAAAATGATGGTTTCCAGATTTACCTAAGTCCCTACAAAGGACATGAACTCATCGTTTTTTATGGCTGCATAGTATTCCATGGTGTATATGTACTGCATTTTCTTTGTCCAGTCTATCATTGATGGGCATTTGGGTTGGTTCCAGGTCTTTGCTATTGTACCTAGGGTTGCAATGAATATACATGTGCATGTGTCTTTACAGTAGAATGATTTATAGTTCTTTGGGTATATACCCAATAGTGGGATTGCTGGGTCAAATGGAATTTGTATTTCTGTATCCTTGAGAAATTACTACATTGTCTTCCATGATGGTTGAACTAATTTACACTCCCAACAACTGTGTAAGAGCATTCCTATTTCTCCACATCCTCTCCAGCGTCTGTTGTCTCCAGATTTTTTAATGATCGCTATTCTAACTGTCTTGAAATGGTATCTCAGTGTGGTTTTGATTTCTCTAATGACCAGTGATGATGACCATTTTTTCATATGTTTGTTGGCCTCTTATATGTCCTCTTTTGAAAAGTGTCTATTCATATCCTTTGCCCACTTTTGAATGGGGTTGTTTGTTTTTTCTTGTATATCTGTTTCAGTTCTTTGTACATTCTAGATATTAGCCCTTTGTCAGATGGGTAGATTGTAAAAATTTTTTCCCATTCTGTTGGTTGCTGGTTCACTCTAATGATGGTTTCTTTTGCTGTACAGAAGCTCTGGAGTTTAATTAGATCCCATTTGTCTATCCTTGCTTTTATTGCCATTGCTTTCAGTGTTTTAGTCATGAAGTCCTTGCCTATGTCCTGGATGGTTTTGCCTACGTTTTCTTCTAGTGTTTTTATGGTGTTAGGTTTTATGTTTAAATCTTTAATCCATTTGGAGTTAATTTTAGTGTAAGGTGACAGGTAGGGGTCCAGTTTCTGCTTTCTGCACATGGCTAGCCAGCTGCACATTTATTAAATATGGAGTCCTTTCCCCATTGCTTGTTTTTGCTCCGTTTGTCAAAGATCAGCTGGTTGTGGATGTGTGATGTTTCTTCTGGGGTCTCTGTTCTGTTCCATTGGTCTATGTCTCTGTTTTGGTACCAGTACCATGTTTGTTTTGATTACTGTAGCCTTGTGGTATAGTTTGAAGTCTGACAGTGTGATGCCTCTGGCTTTGTTTTTTTTTTGCTTAGGATTGTCTTGGCTATGCGAGGTCTTTTGTGATTCCATATGAAGTTTAAAGTGGTTTTTTCCAGTTCTGTGAAGAAGGTCATTGGTAGCTTGATGGGAATAGCGTTGAATATGTAAATTACTTTGGGTAGTATGGCCATTTTTATGATATTGATTCTTCCTAACCAAGAACATGGAATGTTTCTCCATCTGTTTGTGTCCTCTCTTATTTCGTTGAGCAGTGGTTTGTAGTTCTCCTTGAAGAGGTCCTTTATATCCTTTGTTAGTTGTATTCCTAGGTATTTTATTCTATTTGTAGCAATTGTGAATGAGAGTTCACTCTTGATTTGGCTCTCTGTTTGTCCGTTATTGGTATATAGGAATGCTTGTGATTTTTGCACATTGATTTTGTATCCTGAGTCTTTGCTGAAGTTGCTTATCAGTTTGAGAAGATTTTGGGCTGAGACGATGGGGTCTTCCAGATATACAATCATGTCAATTACAAATAGAGACAATTTGACTTCCTCCTTTCCTAATCGAATACCATTTATTTATTTTTCTTGCCGGATTACTCTGGCTAGAAATTCCAATACTATGTTGAATAGGAGTGGTGAGAGAGGGCATCCTTGTCTAGTGCCTGATTTCAAAGGGAATTCTTCCAGCTTTTGCCCATTCAGTATGATATTGGCTGTAGGTTTGTCATATATAGCTTTTATCATTTTATGATATGTTCCATCAATACCTAGTTTATTGAGAGTTTTTAGCATGAAGTGCTGTTGAATTTTATTGAAGGCCTTCTCTGCATCTATTGAGATAATCATGTGGTTTTTGTCTTTGGTTCCATTTATGTGATGGATTACATTTATGGATTTGCGTATGTTGAACCAGACTTGCATCCCCGGGATGAAGCCTATTTGGTTGTGATGGATAAGCTTCTTGATGTGCTGTTGCATCTGATTGCCAGTATTTTATTGAAGATTTTTGCCTCCATGTTCATCATGGATATTGGCCTGAAGTTTTCTTTTTTAGTTGAGTCTCTGCCAGGTTTTGGTATCAGGATGATGTTAGTCTCATAAAATGAGTGAGGGAGGATTCTCTTCTTTTGTATTGTTTGATATGGTTTCAGAAGGAATGGAACCAACTCCTCTTTGTATGTCTGGTAGAATTCGGCTGTGAACCCGTCTGGACCCGGACTTTTTTTGTTTGGTAGGCTGTTGATTGCTGCCTCTACTTCAGCCCTTGTTATTGGTCTATTCAGGTTTTCAGCTTCCTCCTCGTTTAGTTTTGGTAGAGTACAAGTGTCTAGGAATTTATCCATTTCTTCCTGGTTTACTGGTTTATGTGAGTAAAACTGTTTGTAGTAATCTCTGATGGTAGTTTGTATTTCTGTGGGATCAGTGGTGATAGCCCCTTTATCATTTTTTATTGCATCTATTTGATTCTTCTCCCTTTTCTTTTTTATTAATCTGGCTAGCAGTCTGTCTATTTTGTTGATCTTTTCAAAAAACCAGCTCCTGGATTTATTGATTGTTTGAAGGGTATTTTTGTGTCTCTATCTCCTTCAGTTCTGCTCTGATCTTAGTTATCTCTTGTCTTCTGCTAGCTTTTGAGTTTTTTTGATCTTTCTCCTCTAGTTCTTTCAATTTTGATGACAGAGTGTCGATTTTAGATCTTTCCTCTCTTCTCTGGTGGGCATTTATTGCTATAAATTTCCCTCTCAATATTGCTTTAAAGGTGTCCCAGAGATTCTGGTAAGTTGTGTCTTCATTCTTGTTGGTTTTGAAGAACATCTTTATTTCTGCCTTCATTTCATTGTTTATCCAGTCAACATTCAGAAGCAAGTTGTTCAGTTTCCAAGTGGTTGTGCGGGTTTGAGTGTGTTTCTTGATCCTGAGTACTAGTCTGATTGTGCTGTGGTCTGATAGGCTGTTTGTTATGATTTCTGTTCTTTTGCATTTGCTGAGGAGTGATTTGTTTCCAATGATGTGGTCAATTTTAGAGTAAATGCAATGTGGTGCTGAGAAAAATGTATATTCTGTGGATTTGGGATGGAGTGTTCTGTATATGTCTATTAGATCCACTTGGTCCAGCTCTGCATTCAAGTCCTGGATATCCTTGTTAATTTTCTGTCTCGTTGATCTGTCTAATATTGACAGTGGAGTATTGAAGCCTCCCACTATTATTGTGTGGGAGTCTAAATCTCGTTTTAGGTCATTAAGAACTTGCTTTATGTATCTGGGTGCTCCTGTGTTGGGGGCATATATATTTAGGATAGTTAACTCTTACTGTTGGATTGATCCTTTTACCGTTATGTAATGCCCTTCTTTGTCTCTTTTGATCTTCGTTGGTTTGAAGTCCATTTTATAAGAGACTGGGATCGTAACCCTTGCTTTTTTTTTGTTCTCCATTTGCTTGGTAAATCTTCTTCCATCCCTTTATTTTGAGTCTACGTTTGTCTTTGTATGTGAGATGGGTTTCTTGAATATAGCACACGGATAGGTTCTGATGTGTTATCAGTTTGCCAGTCTGTGTCTTTTGATTGGGGTGTTTAGGCCATTTACATTCAATGTTAATATTGTTATGTGTGAATTTGATCCTGCCATTTTGTTACTGGCTGGTTTTCTTTCTCATTAGTTGACTCATTTTCTTCATTGCATTTTTGGTCCTTGCAAACTGGTTTGCTTTTGCAGTGACTGGTACTTGTTCCTTTCCATGCTTAGTGTTTCTTTCAGGAGCTCTTGTAGGGCAGGTCTGGTGGTGACAAAATCTCTCAATAATTGCTTGTACGTAAAGGATTTTATTCTCCTTCACTTATGAGCCTTAGTTTGGCTGGATATGAGATTCTGGGTTGAAAGTTCTTTTCTTTAAGAATGTTGAATATTGGCCCCCAGCTCTTCTGGCTTGTAGGGTTTCTGCCGAGAGATCTGCTGTGAGTCTGGTTGGCTTCCCTCTGTGGGTGATCTGAACCTTTCTCTCTGGCTGCCCTTAGCATTTTTTCCTTCATTTCGACCCTGGTAAATCTGACAATTATGTGCCTTGGGGTTGCTTTTCTTGAGGAACATCTTTGTGAAGTTCTCTGTATTTCTTGAATTTGAAATTTGGACTGCCTTGCTAGGCTTGGGAAGTTCTTCTGCATAATATCCTGGAGTGTGTTTTCCAGCTTGATTCATTCTCCCCGTCATATTCAGGTACATCGATCAAGCGTAGATTAGGTTTTTTCACATAATCCCATATTTCTTGGAGGCTTTGTTAATTTCTTTTCACTCTTTTTTCTCTTGTAATGCCTTCTCTTTTTATTTCATTGAGTTGATCTTCAATCTCTGATATCCTTTCTTCTGCTTGATCGATTCGGCTATTAAAACTTGTGTTTGCTTCACATTGTTCTCGTGCTGTGTTTTTCAACTCCATCAAGTTGTTTATTTTCTTCTCTAAGCTGGTTATTCTAATTAGCATTTCTTGTAACCTTTTTTCAAGGTTTTTGGTTTCTTTGCATTGAGTTAGAACATATTCCTTTAGCTCTGAAAAGTTTGTTATTATCCAACTTCTGAATCCTGTTTCCGTCAATTCTTCTCACTCCTTCTTGGTCAAGTTGTGATCCTGTGTTGTTGAGGAGTTGTGATCCCATGAAGGAGAAGAGGTGTTCTTGTCTTTGATGGTTTCACTTTTTTTGCACTTTTTTTTCCCCATCTTTGTGGATTTACCTGGCTGTGGTGTCAGAGGGCTGCTTGATGAGGTCATTTGTCTGCCTGTGGGGGGATACTGAGTTTCTAGGGACTCTTTCAGTTTACTAGGGAAGCTTCCTGTGTCTTTTTTGTTTATGCTGGGAGATTAGGCCCGCCTCTTCCGCTGACCTGTAGGCGATGCTGGATTGTCAAGAATGCCATCCCGTTGCTACCTAGGCTTCCTGTGTTTTTTGTTTAAACATGTAGCTCAGTCCCACCCCTCTAGTGGATGGTTGTGCCCTCCCTCCACTGGGCTGGATCATTCAGTGTTCATCTCAGACTGTGGCACTGGCTACACAACCCACTAGAGTCAGAGCTGCAGCCCTCTGGGGTTTGTTGGGGAGGGTAGGGACCCACCCAGCCACACCTGGCAGTCTCCCCCTTTCAGCTTTCTCTCTCTCCGGTCATGGGGTAGGGGTAGGGGCTGCCCAGCTGCTCCCCCTTACAGCTCCCTCTCTTTCCGGGTGGGGGGAGGGGGCGATAGCTCAGTCTGCAGACTCTTATTCAACTCCACACTTGTAATTCTCGGCGCTTGACTGGCAAAGATCCCCTGTTCTGTGTATTGCTGAGGCTTTGGGGGAAGTGCTGTATCTGGACTTGAGTGCCAGAGGTGGAACCTCCGACTAGCTGGTCAGGGGCACTTCCTGTGTGAAGCAGCACCCCTCCCCGCCTCGGTCTGCCCTGAGTGGGCTTTGCTCACCTTCGGACCAGACCCGTTGAAATGCACCTGGTACCTCGGTTGAAGCTAGGAGATCTCGGGGGTTTTGCGCCTCTCTTGCTGGGCGTTGTGCGCTGGAGTTGTGTCTAATCCGCCATCTTGGATTGTGTTTCTACCTGTTGATTTTACTTGGTTATATCTCAGAGTTTTAAGATGGTGTATTTTTGCCCTTATGCCACTTAATAATAGAATAGTACCTTTGGGGATATTCCTTTGTAATTTATAAAGTATTTTCATGCCCATTCTCTCATCTTCTCTCAATAGTCCCTGAAAAGTAGACTACCATGGAGTAAATATCTCATTTCAGTAATTTTTTGGATTTTCCCCTTACATCTGTGCTTTTGTGACTTGGCTGGAAACATGAGAGCAACTGACAGAGGCCACATAGTGTCTCTAGACAAGGAGGCTGAGAGAAGACAAAAGAAACATTAAAAAACAAAATTAACAATAACAACAAAAGCAGACTTTACAGAAGGAAGAAAGCTGGGCAAATGGCCAGGCTCTGCACATATTGCATCAGCCTCAGAAGGAAATCTTCTTGGCCAAAGCCTGTGGAGTCAGAAGCTTTGCCAATGGGCTGCACAAATGAGGATTTGATGTACAAATGGCATTGCCCAGTGAGCTACTGGCATGTTCCTGTGCTTTCCATGCTCCTGTAAATTCTCCTCGAAAGTGGATTGTTTTTAACAGTCAAAGCCTGGCTTTGATAGTAGCTGCCATGAGGCAGGCCTTAGTCCCAGGGTCTGTACATGGACCCTCCTGATTGCTGTGATCACTCACACCCACTCACACACCACACCTCAGTCCTCATCCAGCAGCTGCTGTGTCCTCCCCTTCCCATGGCTTCTTTTTTCTAGGTGGGATTTCCCCCAGTTTGGGCCCCTGCTCAGCTGCATCAGTTGGCAATAGCTATTGGGAATGGGTGTTCAGAGCCTCCAGCTGCCTCCCCAAGGCAGCAGTACTCCACCCTTCTCGAAAGCTCTGAATGTCTGGCTTGTCTCTCTGCTTTGTGTCTCTCTTCTCTTTTATTCACAAATAGACTATTTAAAAATAAAATTTAACAAGCAAAGAGCCTCTCCTGGTCACACCATGTTCCTGCTCCTACCTATGCAGTGTCTTTCCATTATCTTTGATACCAGGCCTAGCATCACAGATGCGGAAATTTGGGCCCCTCATGATGCAGCAATGAGTGTCCACAGCATCTCTCCTGGGAAATGTCATTGCTTGCTGTGTGTGGTGCTACTGGGGTGTGAGTCTTCTGACTTTCAGCCTCTTGAGAGCTGGATCCACATCTGCATGTCTGACTGAATCGGATAGTTCTCACAGCACAAGCCAGAGCTCCTGATTCAGGACATATGTTCAGTGAATATTTGCTGCATGCAAAAAAAGAATGAATGAGTTATCTGGGTGACATTGTGCATCTGAGCAAAGTAGGAGCTGTGATATTGAACAAATGGCTTGAATGACTGCTTTTGCTTATGCATTCTTTTATTTGGAGAATATTTTTAAAGCAGGAAATCATGAAGAATAATAAAAACAAAGTATCTTGTACCCATTATCTAAAACTGAATTCGTAACATTTTTTCTTCATATCTGCTTTAGATATTTAATAAATGAAATAAATGTGACTGTATATCCTACATGCCATTCCTGTTGCCTTCCATGTCTCCTCAGAGGTAAGTACCATTAACTCCATATAGAAGTATACAGTCTATATAGTCTTCCCTATATGTATTTTATCTTTTGTTATACTTTTATGTACAAATATATGTATCAATCACTACATAGCAGGAATGAGCAGATTATGGCCTGTGAGGCAAATTCAGTCCATGACCTGTTTTTGTGAGGATTGCAAGCTAAGAATGGTTGTCGTACTTTAAAGAGCTGTAAAACAAACAAACAAAAAAAAATATGCTCTAGAGTCTGTATGTGGCCCACTAAATCTAAAATATTTACTATTTGTCCTTTATAGAAAAGTTTGCCAAATCTGATATATAATAGTAGCTTTGTTTTAAGCTATAAAAATGTATCGTGTCCTATAAACATTCCACATTTTAATTTTCAGCACTATATTTCTTGAATTCTGTCCCTATGTATATATACATTCTGCTTTAATTTATTTCTTTGTGAACTTTAATTTATTCCCTTGTGTAATGGACAGTTATTTTGTTTCCATTTTTTCACTATGAAAAAATATTTTAAGAAATAATCTGGAATCTTCTATACATGAGAATTTTTTAAAGAATACATTCTTGGAAATGCATTTACCAGTTTATAGGAGTTGTGCATTCTCAATGTTGCTGGACAAAACCAAACTATTCTTGGCAGCTGTAAATATTTCAACAATGTCTTAGTCTGTTTGGTGCTATTGTAACAGAGTACTAAAGACTGGGGTGTTTTACAATGAACTGCAATGTATTTCTCACGGCTCTGGAGGCTGGGTAGTCCAAGACTGAGAGGCCAGCATATGGTAAGGGCCTTCTTGCTTTATCGTCTCATGATGAAAGAGCAAAGAGAGGGTGAGAGAGAGAGACAGAATGGATCAAATTCATCTTTTTTATAAGAAAACCATTCCCCCGATAATAAATCAATAATGGCATTAATTCACTCATGAGAGCAGAACTTTCATGACATAACCTCTTAAAGGCCCCACTTCTCAACACCTCTGCATTGAGGATCAAGTTTTAACACATGAACCTGGGGGAACACATTCAAAACATAACCTTTACTTTGATATATATATTTTTTTTATTGCACTTTAGGTTCTGGGGTACATGTGCAGATCATGGAGGATTGTTGCCTAGGTACATACATGGCAATGTGGTTTGCTGCCTCCATCCCCCCGTCACCTATATCTGGCATTTCTCCCCATGTTATCCCTCCCCAACCTCCCCACCCCACATTCTTAATCCCTGCAAGCTTTAGCTCCTCCATTGACCCAGCTACTGGGAGGGATAACCCCTGTCCTGATATCTTCAGTGCTCTATTTATTTCCTCCATGTAACAGACATAACATTACAAGTAAAATCTCTTTAAAGAGCTGCAGGTAAAATGAGAATTGTCACCTTAAAGAGTCTACGTGCAAGAATATCAAGAAAGGTTCTCTCTAGTCTGAGTAGAAATGACAGAGGCAGAAGGCTCTCTGAGGGACTCTGTCAGGAGGATGCCAAACGGCATTCCACTTCAAAGCAACGTCTAGTGACAGGTGTTCTGCTCTGTGGCAATTTGGCCTGCTGCACACTTTCCCCAGGTGCTGTCGGTGAATGCTGTGGTTGGGGAGCACTTCCCTCTAGGTTCACAACTCTAGGGACAAAGACTGATGGAACAGATCCCCATGAAGCCAATTGCGATTGCACTGAAGAATTTGTTAAGCATTTATGATGTAACTCACCCTGGCCCATAGGCTTGAGCCAAGGCAGAAAAAGGGAACTCATCATATAAGATTCTTGCTTCAAGTTGTAAGTGTTCTAAGTATTGCCTGGCATGAGAACCAATAGGTCCTTAGCTCTGTTGGGATATCCTTGATCCTTGTAACATAAGAGTTCACCACACATGATCTAAACACAAAGTGAAATAAACTCACAGGACTGGGTCCAAGCTGTAGGTCCTTTGGGTATATTTGTTGGTTGCTCTCGCCGTTTTTTGTTACCTGCAAAATGAAAGGATTGGGACAAATGATTTCTTACTAAATACATATATTCCTCATTATCTACCCACTTCTTTGTTCCCTGCCACTATACTCTATATTGAAGGTCTATCACTTCTCATCTGGACTATTGCAATAGGCGGCTAATTCGTCTACCTGGCTCCAGTCTCTTCCTGGTCTACACTGCTGCCAGAGGGATATCTCTCGAATATGAAAGTGAACCTTTAAGAATCCCATTGTCTCCACCTGAAGTTTAAGCACGTAATATAGAGAACATAGAATTGATCGTCTACCTCTTGGCTCTCCAGAATCAACTCAATCTCTTCTTCTCAGACTCCTGTGCTCTTTGTGGTTTCTGAAAAGTACCATGCTATTACTACTTTCCTGCTTCATCTGATTCTCCCACTGTAAGGAGCTTGATATTAGATTAGGGACTGTCTCATATGCATTTTTATAAGCTGAGTGCCTAGTTGGCATAGTTGGTACCTAGTGGGTGCACAAAATAGGTTTTTTTAAATTAATGAATACATAAATGACTGATCATAATGACTCATTTTCCTGGATAAGTTGGCTCTCCTTGGAGCTTGGACCAAGTGCATATTTGCTAACTGAAGCTTCTATTTGGATGGCAAGCATCTTTGTTCGAAGCTAATCAAAGGCTGGTCAGTCTTCCCAAAGGAACCTTCAATTAGAAGGGGCTTGAAGGAGAAGTAGAGCTATGTGTGGAGCTGGTGGGGAAGGTATGATGCAGAAGAAGGGTCAAACGGGAACTCCAGGGTCAATATTTGCATGAATGAGTGGGGATCTACAGTGGTTTTTACAATGTGACATTACTTCAGGGATAGGCAGAAGGAAGATCAATAACAGGCTTCTTGGATATTATTCCCAAACCTCTGCCAAAATTTGTTCAGGAAAATGGAATTCTAATCAGGAATTTCATATAGCAGTATTTCTTACCTTAAATGCTAAAAGTGGGCATCATGGGATAAGAACTGGCCTGGAAATCAAAAGATGTGTGTGCTAAGCTCACATTTACTAGTGGCTTTCCATGTGATCAGTCACCTCTTTCTCTGGACTTCCACTCAGTCATCCTTAGTTAAAAGAGTGGAACTAGATTAAGATCTACAAGTCTGTGACACCCATGTCCTCACTGCCCTCTCCCTTGTCCTCGGTAGACATTATTAACTGGTGTGTGTCTTATTCCACTGGGAATTCTTCCAGAAAGCCACTACCAATTGATCAGAGATGACTTCTGAGACGATCTTATGCAAGATTCCTCATTGCTGTGGCACCCTGAAAAATCTCATGAAAAGTAAGGGATGAATTTATGATGGAACAGTTACTCCGATTCTTTTTACCTCTGCTTTGCTGGGATAATGAACCCTCTCCAAGATGTCACTCAAGTCCTAGATTAGAGTGACAGAGCAGAGGTAGCTGGCAGCACCACTAGGGACCAGTGGGAGGTCTTTGCCACGAGCTGAAATGCCTGATCTGGGTCCAGTCGACTTACAGCACTAATAGCTAATTTAGAAATTGCCTCTACAACTGGCACCTGTTAATAAAAACAAATAACACAATATAACACAGAACCAAATCCAACCAACCAAACAAGTAAAGTCAAAGCACTCAAGAAAGTAGAATGTAGTCTCTCCAAAAGATATACTTAGCTAAAAATTTGACATTTTATGCCAATCTATGAGGGGAAAAGGCATCTTGCATGTAACAGTTTTTATCAGTAGTAATAGAAAGTAACCAGAGTACTCATTATAATTTTATTTCTCTTTGCTTTTCCTGAATTTGGCATATACCCCATCATTTACTCTGAGAATTATTTATGCATCGTGAGGCTGCAGTGAGTAGAGGCAACAGAGAATAGGCCAATGTTTTAATTTAGACTCATCATTCCCAGGGCAGTAATACTTTTCAATAGAGCACTAGATGTATTTCTTGTGCTTTCACAAATAATTGACCCCTACAACCACCTGGTAAAAAGTCAGAGTGAAGAATGTGTGACTGTGTTAGAAAAAAATAGTTTTTCATTTATTTAGGAAAGTTGTTGGGTGTCTTACTACGTGCTGGGCTCTGGGAATACCTATATGAGTGAGACAAAAATCTAATGACCACAGCCTAGTTGGGAGGGAAAGAATTGAAATTTAGTTGGTACACAGTGGTATGTATGACTGTGTTGGCCAACATCAGTTGACTAATTAGATTCCTGTTATACCATTTATTAAGTCTTTTCAATATCCCACCTGCAAATAAGCCACCAAAAGTCACCTAACCACATAGTAACAAATGCCAGAAAGGTAAGGACAGTGCATTTTGAGAGCAGGCTGGTTTCCAGAGGAAATGGGGTGGAGTAGGATTTTAGAGGATGGGAAGGGATTCATAATTTTTTCAAGGAGGAAAGGACATTCTGAGGAAAGAGAATATGCAAAGACTGTATACAGGGTCATATGGCACCCTTGATAAACTGCATGTAGTTTATCGTGGCTATATTAAAAGCACATTTTAAAAATATATAAGTAATGGTCATGAGGGCAGGGATCATGCCTCTTGTGTTACATGGCCACCTCATGCCATGCCTTGAATATAGTTGTTGCTGACTAAATCTTGGTTGAACGGATGATTGAAGAATGGATGATTGAATGCATTAAGTGATGGTAGAAGATGTAGCCAGGGAAGATAAGGCATCAGGTTTTGAAGAGTCCCGTTAGCCACTTAAAATAAATTGTTTTGTATTTCATCCTGTAGGTAACAGGAAGCATTTGAAAGTGATTGCTGGGTTGGTTAAACTGGAGGCAGTGAACAGTTAGAAAATGGTGCAAAAGATAATAAGTGGACAGTGATAGTGGCATGCTCTTCAGTATCAACCACAACCTTAAGACCTTTGCTCTTCCTTAGCTTAGTTTGAATTTACAGGCAGGTCTGGCTGGTTTATGTCTCCATTCTCTACCCACTTAGTTCCCTCTAACTGAAATGTTTTCTCTATTTTACCACCCTCATTAACGTGGTGAACTTCATACTCATCTCTCATAACTGAGCTCAAATTTTTTGTCCCCTTATAAGACATCTATGAGCTGTTGCTTCATTTCCCAGCTCTGACTCTCCTGGTAGAACTAAAGATTTGCTTGAGTCCTAATGGTACCCAATATAGCTTCGTGCCCTGGCATCAATTCAAAGCTAGAGTTTATTTTTCTAGATTCTGTACTTCATGACAAGCTTAGAAGGTTAGGGGCAATGTCATATCCACATTTGTAATTCACTTCATTACAAAGAGCAGTATTTGTCCATGGCAACTGCTTAGTAATGAGTTTGGCTATATAATTCTCTCTTTTTCTTGCTATTTATCTCTCTTATTTTTTTCTCTCTATCTACATCGATGTCATTATTATTATCTATATTTGAATTAAAAGAATGGTGAGGCTAGAAAGCAGGGGATTGGTGCAATCTTAGTTAAATTTTATTATAAACTGAATAGACTTAGAAAAGTATACCTCTTCCTTATACTTTAATCTACATTATTAACCTGTTTTACATGTGCCATCAAGAGAATCTTCTTTTGGATCAAGAGCATATCATGAAAAGAAGATGCAAGCCTGGAGATTATATAGAATGTCAGGAGACACTTAGAATGAATTTTTATTACTTAGTTCAGAAGAAACTTGGCTGGGTGATCCTGTGTCAGTTCAAAATTATTTCTTCATGCCACCTAGAAAGCAGTGAATCAAGAGGATTAAGAAAGGAAGCTTCAACATGAGACTCTTTTATTTCATAACCCTTCTCACACGTCTGTTCCTCTCCACATTTCCCCTTCTACTCCAAAGATTTAGTAGGGCATTTTCTAATATCCTTCTCTTCTGAAAAAAGATGGAAATTCAAGGCATATGATTTGCCATTTCCCTTGGCATCATGTAGACAGCAGCAATTGATCATAGAAATCTTTCCTTTTTAATCTGATTAGAACCTAAAATCTTTTATAGTAACCATAATCAATTAGAAGTTGCAAATCCAGGCATGGTGACACTTTGGGAAGACAACACTCACACCATCCCACATACCACTCACATTACACACACCACAGATACCACCTCACATACCACACACACAAGTCACACCATATACACACACACAAACATATACACAACGCATACCAATGCATTGCCAATGAGCAGTAGACACACACTGGGTTGATTGCCAACGAGCAGTAATATTTTAAAAGGAATCTTTTTTTGTAAGTGGTAGGTCTTAACAGTGGGCTTAAAGTATTCAGTAAACCGTACTATAAATAGATGTGTTGCTATCCAAACTTTGTTGATCCATTTATAGAGCAGAGGGAGACTAAGTTAAGATAATTCTTAAGGAACCTAGAATTTATAAAATGGCAAACAAGCATTGGTTTCAATTTAAAATCACCAGCTGCATTAGCCCCAAACAAGAGTCAGCCATTTCTTTGAAGTTTTGAATCCAGGCATTCTCCTCTTCGGTGATGAGTGCCCTAGATGGCATCTTTTTCCAGTAGAAGACTATATAGTTTGTGTTGAAAATGTGTGGTTTAGTGTAGTCACCTTAATCAATGATCCTAACTTGATCTTCTGGATAACTTGCTGCAGCTTCCACAATCAGTGCTTTCTGTTACACCGTGCACTTTTGTGTTACAGAGACATCTTCTCTCCTTAAAACCTAACGAACCAACCTCTGCCAGCTTTATACTTTTTTTCTGCAGTTTCCCCACCTCTCTTAGCCTTTATAGAATGGAAGCATTAGGACCTTGCTGTAGATTAGGTTTAAGGGAATGTTGTGGCTGGTTTGATCTTATATCCAGACCAGTAAAACTTTCTTCCTATCAGTAGTAATGTTCTTTCATGTTGCTATCATTTGTAGGTTCACTAGAGTAGCACTTTAAGTTTATTTCAAGAATTTTTCATTTGCATTCACAACTTGTTAACTGTTTGGTGTAAGAGGACTAGTTTTGGCCGGGCACAGTGGCTCACGCCTGTAATTTCAGCACTTTGGGAGGCTGAGGTGGGTGGATCACAAGGTCAAGAGATCGAGACCATCCTGGTCAACATGGTGAAACCTCGTCTCTACTAAAAATACAAAAACTCATTGGGCATGGTGGCACATGCCTGTAGTCCCAGCTACTCGGGAGGCTGAGGCATGAGAATTAGTTGAACCTGGGAGGCAGAGGTTGCAGTGAGCTGAGATTGCACCACTGCACTCCAGCCTGGTGACAGAACCAAGACTCTCTCTCAAAAAAATAAGAACAAAAACAAAAAACAATAACAAAAATACCATGAGGCCTAGTTTTCAGCTTATTTTGGCTTTTGGCATGCCTTCCTTACTAAACTTAATCATTTCTAGCTTTTGATTTAAAGTGAGAGATTTGTGACTTCCTTTCACTTGAACATTTAGAGGCTAATTTAAGCTCATTCACTGAGCATAAAAAAACATTTTCAGGACTCTGAGATTTTGCTGTACTTATTCCTAGATTTGGAATACCTTTTCTCTTAGCTTGAAATTGTTTTCATTCTTCAAGACCCAAATATGAATTTTCACGTGAAAATGTTACCATTTCCTCTGCTTTCCATATTCCACTTACTATGGTATCGCTTTATAGTTAGTTGGAGGTGTCTCTGTTGGCCTTCCTGGACTTGAAATTCCTTGCTGGCAGAGACCATGTTTTATTTAGCTCAGTAAGTCCAGAGACCAGGTCAGGACTGGAATGTGTAACTGCCTATTAAATGCTTGTGGGGGATAATGGCTTAGTGGTAACTGTCACAAAGTGTGAGCCTCCCTTCCATTTTCCCCCAGAAGGGCATCAGTGGATTGTTCTTATTCTCTTGCCAGGATGGCAAATGTGAACACATGTTGAGAGGATATTCTAGAGAACAGCATGGGGAAATGCCCTAGGCCTGCCACCCCTGTATTTTCTGAATGAGGTGGTTCCGTGTGTAATTAAAGTGTCTTCTATTGTTTCTTTGCAAACATGATAAATATAGGTAATTTCACAAAATCAAGGCATTGAAGAGACCATTTGACTTAAGAGCTGGGCAATTATCTACACATCTGCTACTGCTATTTTCTATTTGCTACCAGCCAGAGAAAAAGGCTTTGTCCTCTGCGATGGGCTAACCTTAACTGATGATATAAATTAAATTTATATCTCAATAAACTGTTTTGCTTTAGAAAATTCTGAGAGCCTTCACTTAAAAATTATAATATGCAGTCCCTATCTGGGTGTTATAGAGGATCCAATAAAGGTGAAACTACAAACCTTGCCTTGGCCGGGCACAGTGGCTCATGCCTGTAATCCCAGCACTTTGGGAGGCCAAGGCAGGCAGATCACCTGAGATCGGGAGTTCAGACTGACCAACATGGAGAAACCCTGTCTCTACTAAAAATACAAAATTAGCTGGGTATGGTGGTGCAAGCCTGTCATCCCAGCTGCTCGGGAGGCTGAGGCAGGAGAATCACTTAAATCTGGGAGGCGGAGGCTGTGGTGAGCTGAGATTGTGCCATTGCACTCCATCCTGGGCAACAAGAGTGAAATTCTGTCTCAAAAAAACAACAAAACAAAACAAAAACCTTGCCTCAGTGATCAGATAAGAAAGTATTAATAAGAAAGAAAATATTTAAGAAAAGTGTTTTCTACAAAGCCCTGATTCTACCTCACAGAACATGAAAAGCATAAGGTCATGAAGGAAATTGAACTATTTCCTCCAGAAAAGAGAGCCAAGAATTTGAAATCACATCTTAAATTCAAGTTTTGGACAAACAACTTAACATCTGTATAACCCATAGCAATATGTTTAACTTTTTCCAGTGTTACTTTACTCACTGGAAACCTGTAATAGTAAGCTTCCTTCAGAGAGTGGATATGAGGATTAATGAGAAAATGTTTGAAAGATGCCCAGAATGATGACTGACTTCTAGTAAGTGTGCAGCAAAATTCAGTCCTTTTTTCTTAACAGGCTTTTGTGAAGTTTGCAAACTTTGTAAAATATAAAGTCCTCTACAACATTAGTTATTTTTGATGCATATTTGATGTACAGGATCCAAATCAACTACTCATATATAGTTAAAAAAAAACACCAAATGAATGGGTCATTATGAAGTTTCTATTCAATTTAATAGGAAAAAAATACGGAATAGATTCCTGGAAATCTTTCCCTCATTTTTGTCCAGTTATACAGCTGTTTGTTTTAGAGCAATCAAGAATTGCTGTCAACATTGAAGCATAAAGAGGAAGAAAGTTCAAAATATTACCTAAATGTGTTAGGCATTTAATTAGTGTTGATTTGGTGCTTTAAAAATGGCACTCATTAGAAGGATTGTACACACTAGTAAAGAGACAAATTGAAGCAACTATTTTGATGAGAAATAGCACAGGTCACACATGAAGTACAAATTTAATCCTAAGGTACCATAGGTGTGGAAACAGGTTGGCAAATGAAAGAAGCAGGCACACATTTTAGATTCTATCATGTGCTATGATAGTTAGCTTTCACTTTACTTCATTTATTCTTCACGGCAATATTACAGGGCAGGTGTTATTGTCTCTTTTGTAAAGCCTTAGGGTAATGTGTTGGTTTACTTTCATTCATGTGGTTAGTAAGAGACAAGATAAGATTCAACTCCACGAGCTCTGACTTTTGGGGGCACTTAGATTGAGATCTCATTCAATCATGTTCCTATGCAATGAGGGGCTGTCCTGCAGATAATCTGATGTTATGCCTGTCCAGGTAAAACTAGAATGCAGAGCACTCCAGAGTCAAATGTTAGTAAAAAAGTGCTTCTACATCCAAACACTTCTTGATCATTACTTTATGGTGAATACTCAGCGTTGGAATGTGAAGCTCTGTTTAAGTCTGTTCTCACTTGATTCTCATCTAAAACTCAGAAGCAGCAGAGTGTGTGTTGTGAGGGGAAAAGAGGAAAGTGATGTACACAAGTGTCTGTTCGTGTACCTGTGTGTGTGTTGCGGTGATGTTGGAGTTCTGTGTGTGTGTGTGTTTGTGTGTGTGTGTGTGTGTGTGTGTGTGTGTGTGTTTTGCAGGGCATGAGGTTGGGACTGGGCAACTAGTAGTTAGTAGTTGGTGGGGGGAAGTTTGTATTCCCACTTGTGGCAGAATTCTTGCTACCAGTGGAGGAACTCTAAGACATTGTCTGTGTCTTGCCCACCCTTACTCTATTACCTGTTAATAAAATCTTAATGACTACTCATTTCATGGGCTGTAACTGAGATCCTTTAAGTCAGAAGAAATGTAGTGAACTTATATGGCTTTGAGAGGTGAAAGGAGTAACCATGATGTTACTTTTTGATCCTCACAACTGAGATGTAACACTCAGGGAAAATCTGAAAGAAGGAGGACATTCCATAGGTTGAATCTTGTTTGATATGCATACAGCAGGTTGCAGGGCTGGCATCTCCCAAACCAAGAGTCCTCTCTTTACTGTAAATTGTGAACCCTAGGGTCCACCAATTATCTAGCACTGGGTGTATTAGTTTCCTATGTTGTGTAACAAATTACCACCCATTGATAGGCTTAAAACAACACCGATTTATTATCCCCAGTTTCTTTGGGTTAGGGTTTCAGGCATAGCTGGGTGTGGTGGTGCATGCCTGTAGTCCCAGTTACTCAGGAGGCTGAGGTGGGAGGATTGCTTGAACACAGGAGGCAGAGGTGTAGGTTGCAGTGAGCCAAGTTTGCACCACTGCACTCCTGGGTGGCAGAGCAAGACTGCATATTAAATAAATAAATAAATAAATAAGAAAATGGGAATAACTAAATGTCCTATGCAAAGATTGTAGATACCGTACCTAGAGTACCTGCATATCAGACATAAGAAGCAATAGAATAGGTCTTCCTTCAGTCCATCAGCAAGTCAATACTTAATAAGCAGTTTATACGTATACCAAAACTACTTAGTATTCAAAGAAGCTAGATTGTGGTTAATGTGAAGCAATAAGAAACATATTATGTGAGGTTTTTTGAACTTAAGTTTATTTAGGATAAGACAGTTTGTAATTCAAAGTCACAGTTCTTAAAGGAAGCATAAAACTTGGCTGTACGAACTTGTTCATTTTTCCCAAGGGTCATAATAGCAGGAATTTTTTTGGTAGTTTGGGACTGGGAGCATGGATTTAAAAATAATGAAAGAAGACAACATCTTTAACAACATAACTATCTGTTTGACGTTCAAGGCATTCTATCATTAAGTAAAATGCTCTATTTCACATTGAAAGTCATATATTGTCACATGGTTTGAGGTTTTGAATGTGTTGATTTATAATTTGTCACCAATTTCTATTTTATTGTTTCCTAAATATTCTGCGAAGTTCTTTAGTGAGAACCCGCATCATACCTCTAGAGTTTATAATTCTTTAGGAAAAAATAAGTCTACTAAGCAAGAAATATATCTAATGCAAAAAGACATCAAAGAAATGGACTTGATGTTATCTAGTTTAGTAATCCAAGTCTTAATGCACCTTCTGATGGTAACAGGATGGTTCTTTTAGCAAATTTTTTGTCAGTGTCCTTTGAGGGCAGATTCATGAGGTCTGAAACATGTGTGAAATGAAAAACACTTGAAACTAAAGAGCTGAGCCTGATGGGTCTGTTGGCCTCCCTGATGTAACTTCTCAGAGTATATGTGAAGGGGACCTCTGATCATTAACGGAAATTATAATGGTAAAGGAATCCAAGACAGGTGAAATATGCAGAACTTATGCAAGCCATGCTAGTGTGTGTAAGCATGCGTGTCTTCTTGCACCTGTCTTCCACAGCCAGATGGAGCCTTCTGTGAACAGACTTCTTCAGCCACAGAAAAGTACTGGGGACCTCTCTGCAGTTTGCTCCAGCCCTGGTTCCCATTTTTGAACACTTTTGAAATATTAGGGTATTTTTGTCCTGAAAAACACCTGCTATAATGCATGAATGAGTCGTGTTGGGCCCTTTAATGAAGCATGGTTACAGAAAATGAGCTTGCTTAATTCTGGAGCATAGCATTCAATGCCATTTTTGTTTTCTTTTGCTTTAGAAAGGTCTGAGAAGAGAAGACACACAGTCATGCTGACTAAACTAGACCACCTAGAATTACCAAAAGGAAAGATAAAAAGAATCACCCACAAATTTGTAATAAAATTTACTCACTTTTCAAACGTTTCTCCAACTTTCTGAGTCAGGACTAATCATCTTTAAGTTAATTTCTTTAAAAAAAGATGTAGGAAGAGATGACAAAAGAAAAGAGACTCCAGTTTTTTACTTGAAGGCACAGTGATTATTGCCAGTTGTCAAGGAAACTCTCCTCTTCCTGTCCAGACAACCAGCATCACTTAAGCTTTTGTTCTAACAAAAATGGGTTTACCTCTATCAAGAACACACCAGATATATGCTTTTTCTTAAGGTAAATATTAATAGATGGCCAATTGTTTCCATTATTCAGAGGCCTCCTCTACTTAAACATTCTCTGCTGAATTTGTTTATTCCACTGTAAGAACCATGGCAACCACATTGAAAAATGTTTTCCTGATTTTCAGAGTGTTGGACTGTTAGAATACTAGGAATCATTAGAAATAAAAAATGCAACTTAGAACCAAGTCTTAACTCCATGTCAAGAAGATGAAGTGTGACCAAGCAGCTGTGTAGCGAGTTCCAGGGACCACAGCAGAATGGACTATTGTCTCCAACCAGCTCTGTCCCTGGGTGTGCCCAGTCACATCCCCTTTCCAGGGCTCAGTTTGCTATTCAGTAAAATAGAGAGACTGGACTAGAGTTCAGAAGGCTTTCTGGTGTTTCAGGAAAAGTTTCTGCTGAAGTTCTCTATGTGAGTATTGAATGCAATCTGAGAAAAAACAATGTTAGGCAGCAGATACTTGGTTCTTCGGTTCATCTAGGCTGCTATAGCAAAAGTAACGTACCCTGGGTGGCTTATCCTCAATAGAAATTTATTTCTTAAATTGTGGAGGCTGAGAAGTCCGAGATCAAAATGCCAGCAGATTTGGTATCTGGTGTTTTCTGGTTCATTAATGGCTGTCTTTTGCTGCATACTCACAAGTCAGAAGGGGAAACAGAGCTCTCTCCGGTATCTCTTATAAGGGCACTAATCCCATTCATGAGGGCTCCATCCTCATGACCTAATCACATCCCAGAGGTCTCACCTCCTAATACTATCACATTGGGGGCTGGGATGTCAACATATGAATTTTGAGGTGACAGAATAGTCAGTCTGTGACACTTGGGCACCATATTGAGAGAGCTCTCCACAGAACAGTGCGTGAGTTTTATCTTAAGTACTATCTAGTTGCAATAAGCAGCACTTAGGACGTTATAAACAGAATTGTCGATTTTACAGATCTATTATGTTTTAGGGAGTTGTCTCTTAACTATTTCCCTTTCCTCTGGAGAGTAGCACAGTTTTTCAGGCTGCAAGATGTCTAGGAGAAATACGAATGCTCCCCCGCGCTGCCACTCTCCTCTTTCCTCTTTCTTGCTCCTCAGCATTATGAGCATAGGAGGGCTGTATGTAACACCCCTGGCTTCCCTGGAGAAGCTACCTAAATAGAAGAGACATTTTACTCTCACGAAATTTGGCTTGGGTCCTCTTGTGGGGATTGAAGTAGAATCCAGGCCTATTCATTCAAATAGAATTTTCTGCCCTCATCCTAGCTACAGCCTCCTTTGTCTCTATTTCTATTCTTGCCTGGGGCTCCCTTCAAAGCAAACAAAGGTTGCAAAAATATGTCTAGAGATATTTTTGTAATTATTTTTTCCTAAGGACTATATTTAGATCATTTTACTATTCTTCTTGGCCTACAGAAAGTCTTTGAATGATAAAACTTGTTACGCTAATACTTGGAGATATATATATATACATATATTTTGCTTTACGAAGCCACCAATCCTACTTCTGTGAAGTGGAATCTGGACTTTGCAAGAACTGAAAAGTATTCAAGCAAAGTGAGACACTATACCAATGGAATCAAAGAGACCCAAGAACTGAAATGTCAAAGCCATGGAACCCTTTTCAAGTCACACCTCACTCAGAGTCTCCATTTCTTCAACTCTAGCATAAGCAGGTTGTATTATGTGCTCTGTCAGGTTCTACCTAGTTTCCACCTTTTGCTGATTTGTCTTAAACAATGATACATGAAGGAAAGCAATATGATTTAAGATATATTTAGTGTGTCTGCCTTTTAAAGGACCAGTATAATTACCTCTGGAATATTAAAAATCCCTAAAGACATTGGCTCAAAGTATTATTATTTTCTCTAATTCACTAAGACTAGGGAGCAAAGAATGCTTGTGGTATTTTCAACCCTGACTGGTTGTGAAATCACAGAACGATGGTCAGAACTGTTTGTTACCCTTGCTGATGACTCTATTTCTGGCTTCTCAATGATAAAGCATAGTCCCAAGAAACCAAAAGGGAATAAAACAATCCACTTGCTGAAAATGACTCCATCACTCTGAATGTTCAAGAGTCTTCAATAAAGCTTGAGCTGAAAACCAAGCCCAAGACTAGGTTCCCTAGTTTTTCCTCTAAATATATACTTCAGGATCTGACTTGAGACTATTTGGTTGTGCGGCACAGAGGCCATGTGTTACCCATGTCTGGCACGACTCATGTCTATAGTCTTTGGTAGAATAAAGTAGAAAAGAGTAATGAGTATGACACAAGGGGAGACACTAGAGTGAAGTAGCAGGCCCCTCTCTATGGCATTGGGAGAATAAAGGATGAGAGTCCCCCTACTCTTAAGCTTGGAAATTGTTAGACTTGGACTTGAGTGCCTGTTTCACCATTTAAGAATTGAATAAAGTCGTGTGTATTACTGCTTAGTTAAGGAACAGGCATGTGGTAAGTTCTTAACACATGATGCCTGTTTTTATGATTATTTAGGCAAGCTGTGTCACAGCCCAGGGTTCAGTAATCTCACCTAAAAATGAGGTGATTTGATATTCACTCATGTTCTTCCTAAATCTAAACCAACTAGATTTCCTGCTGTGTGCTAGAATTCCAAAACTTATTTGACCACAGAATATTTAAAAAAACTGTAAACTGCTAATAGAAGCAACAGTCATTCTTGAGGATGTACATTTCTGGTGATTAATAAACACTAGAATACGTTGAAATGTGCTGAAAGGATGTATTATGTAACCCGGCGTGATCACGCATGCAGTGCTTTCAGCAGCTCCTTCTGTCACACAGCAGGGGATCTCTGGCAATTTCTTTTTATTCTTTGGGAAAGCACATTATTTCTTATAGTACAATGTCACATAATTATATATGTGTATTTAGGTTCTTGTGCTCTTAAAATATGATTATTTATTAGAAGAAAAACTTGCTAGTGTTAATTTTATTTTGTGAAACACCTATTAACAGCATATTCCACAGAAACCAGCTGGCCAAACCTCACATCCTGCCTCAGCTTAAGTGGTGTTTTTCAAACTTTCTGACAGAAACTCACAGCAAGAAATTTATTTTACCTTGCAATCTAGTGCACACATACATACAAATGTATATAATCGAAATGAAGTATTTTATGGTGTAATATCCTTTTCTAAAGCCAGGCAGTCAATTCTTCATTTTCTATTCTATTCTATTCTATTCTATTCTATTCTATTCTATTCTATTTTCTATTCTATTCTATTTCATTTCATTTCATTCCTCTTATCTAAAGTAATGGTGATCAAAGCCCATTTCCAAGCCCAGCAATGGGAAGTGCTCTCAGTTTGAAAAAGACCTAGGGATTAAGCTAGGAAATGCACCAGGTTTGTGGCACTCCTTTTCCCAGGTGGAGGTACTTCTTACATTACACTTCAAGTGTATTTGAAATGAAACCTTCTCTAACCTCCAAAAAGCCTATGAAAGAGCACATTACCTAGGAAGGGTCATATTGCCTGGCTTGAAGAGAGGCAGCTGCTGACTTCCAAAATTAGGAGAAGAAAGAATATAAGGGAGCTCACAGCTCCCCTGAAGAAAGGTCTAAGGATAGTGGCCAGCAGTTTTGGAGGCCATGCCTATGCCTCTGGGGCCAAGGAGAGCTGCTTGGGGCATCCCCTTTGACAAGACTGAATTAGTTCATTTTCACATTGCTGATAAAGACATACCTGAGACTGTATAATTTGTAAAGAAAAAAAGGTTTAATGGACTCACAGTTCCACGTGGCTGGGGAGGCCTCACAATCATGGTGGAAGTTAAAAGACATGTCTTACATGCTGGCAGGCAAGAGAGAGAATGAGAATCAAGTGAAAGGTGTTTCCCCTTAAAAAACCATCAGATCTCGTGAGACTTATTCACTGTCACGAGAACAGTGTGGGGAAACTGACCCCATGATTCAATTATCTCCCACCCAGTTCCTCCCACAACACATGAGAATTACTGGAGCTACAATTCAACATAAGATTTGGGTGGGGACACAGCCAAACCATATGAAACATTCACAGGTCTTTTCACAGGCTGGTTATTCCCCACCCAACCTTGTCTTACTGACTCCTCCTCTGGCATCCAGACTGCAGCTCTCCTTGGCCCAGACCTTTCCATGTGCTCATGTCACAGCTTGAAAACCTTCCTCTCTTGGTTCATTTCCCTTTTAATGTCAAACACCTGATTCCTATTGATCTGTCCCATATTCCCCAAGACTTCTCTCACCAACTCCCCAGTACCAACCTCAACCCCGATTTCCAAAACTGAAATAAAGATTTCATCTCAACCCATGACATCCTTTCCTCATTGTAACACACATTCGATTATATTTGAACTGTTTAGTTATTTTTATTTTCCGCTAAGCTGTACTTTTCTACAGGGCAGGGACCTGTCTCTTTATTATTGTTTTATCCATCATTTCTAGCACAGCTCTTGGCCTATTCTATCCAAAATATTTGTCAGTTAAGTGAAGTCATGAGTAAAACTAACTTATTTTGCTAATTGCTAACTGTGGGCTCATGTTACATAGTATGAGCCATGTGCTTTTAAGTATATTATCTCATCCAACCATTATAAACAAAATGCGTGGGAGGGAGGGAAGATATGATTATCTGCTGCTTATAGATCAAGAAACTGAGGTTCAGAGGTATGAGGAGGCTTGACTGAGGTTGCACAGCTGTCTGGTGAAGGCCAAGCATCGAGGCTTAGGATTCTAAGTACAACCTGGTTCACATGCACAGGAAATGCCCATCCAGTCCCGTTCCCACTCATGGCTCCTAAAGTTGCAAGTGCAAGTCTCTCTGGTTTGTCCTCATTTTTGGAAGTTTCTGTTAAATATGTGAGCAAAAGGCTGGACACAGACACAAAAGCTTGGGTTCAAGGCTAAGCCCATTTTATCTATAATGGAAACTGTAAGCTCTGAGAAATCGAGAAGACATTGAACAGAGTAGGATTTCAGAAATAGAATTTCTCCTTCAAGTTTGGTTAACCCTGACATCTGATTGCATAGAATTCAAAACAAGAGTTACCTGCAAACATTTAGGAGATGAAATGTGTTCGTGTTGACACATATCCTGCATCTGAAAAGTTCAGATACATAAAGAGATGCTTTTGTATAATTCATGTTATTTACTGGAGCGATTTTACTGGCCCTTTGAACATCACTGTGCTCACCATTATAAATATGCATTCAGCTCCTTTCCAAACCACTAGTCATTTACCCAGCGGGCCATAAAAGCAATGTATCATGTAACCATGTATTGGGATGAAATTTCAAAAGCTCTCCATTTAGGCAGCAGGCCTTAGTGGGTTTGGGGAGCTGTAACATTATCCATTTAATTATACATTTGGACACACTGGAAAAAAAACCTGTATTATTTACACAATTGTCTATAATATTCGCTTCAAGCTGTTAGACCTGACTCAGAAGCCATTAGAATGCTAATCGAGAAAAGAGTATGAAATATATTTCCTTGGTGCGGCTGCAGCAAGTTTTGTAGACACTTTTATTTCAGCCACGTTTTGCTTCCCTCCAGCTTTTCCATCTGAAAGGGCCTTCCATAGCTCTTGTGGGGGTGCTAGATTGCTAATTTGGGAACACAGTACAATCTGCCAATATTGGCTCTATTTCTCAAAGACAATATCTCGTATAAGGCATGGTACCTTATATTTGAGGAGACAAATTGTTTGAATAAAAAAGTTGTTATATTCAGGGGAAAACGTTGCTCAAAGAGATCATCTTCCCAGGGATAGACACTGCATTAAATATTATCATTAAGTTTAACTACCCAAGAGATGTAGAGAATGTCTCTTTCTGGATCTCAAGTATTTTAGAGTATGGTACCTGTGAAAGAAATCCCAGGTGCCTATATACTTTTTGTTTCCAACTTTTATTTGTTGAAAACAGAAAGTGCAGATTTGTTACATGGGAATATTAAGTGATGCTGAGGCTTGGAATATGGCTCCCATCACTCGAGTAGTGAGCATAGCACCTGACAGAGAGCTTATTAACCTGCTCCCACGCCCTAGTAGTCCACGGTGTCTATTATTTCCCTCTTGCGTCCGTGTGTGCTCAATAGTTAGCTTCCACTTTTGCCAGTATTTTTGAGCAGCTATGCAGTTCCTGGACTCTATGGGTGCCGACTACACAGGGTTGAATAAGAAATAATTTCCATCTTACAGAAATACAGCCTTTAGAGGGGAAGCAGATAGCTAATCAGAAAATAATGCAGATTGATAAATACTCTAATAGAAGAACTGAGGCACCAGTGGCATTGCCCATACCCGAGGGCTTTAGATGAGGCTCTGCTTCCCTAGAATCTGTTTGGGATTTCACAGATGAGCTTCTGTTCTCCCTTGTTTGCACTCCAGCAAATTGCTACCTTGGATTTACTCCCCATATGTGACCTACTGTTACTTCCCCTGAATCAGAGACTTCAGTCTTTCCCCAACTCTCATTTCCCTCAGAGTATTCAGCTTTGTCTTATTTGTACTTCCCCTGAGGAGGGTTCTGTACCATAAGCTTGTGAGGGCTTGTGGCTACAGAAACATATACACAAACATATATAATCCGGTATCATGTGAGTCCAGAGAACTCAGACTACTTACATTTCAATTTTTCTTGATCTCATCTAAACAATAATAGTTTTGAATGGCTTTGAGTGGCCAGGTATTTGCATAATAGACTGTTCTTTATTTTGGATTTTGTCACTACTCATTGCTTGAAACTGTTATATAATGAAATTGGTATTTCCTATATTCTCTTGATGAGAAACAATTCCACAGACATGTAACATTTAGGCAGCCTGATTCATCAAAGTACAACGTTCTTCCGAAGATTATCACTTTGGAATGTAAAAGGAGAGCTAGATCATGGACGAAATCACATCCAGAAACTGTTCTTCCCACCTTTATTGCTGCTTGGATTGTCAGGGTGCCGAGAGACACAGCAATAGAGCTCTCAGCAAAATGCACTGAATTTGGAGGAATGGCAGATGTTGACTCATGATGTGTTACAAAAAGATAATAAGATTTTAGTAGAACCTACTATACATTTTATTCAGTTTAACATTAATGAAGGAAATATGCTGTTTCATATTAAACATAGCCGTTGAGGAAATCTGGGTCAATCATGATCTGTCTTTCATGGAAAATTCTTTAACTTAAGTGGTTTCTTGCCAACATTAAAATTTGCTTTTATGGAGACTTTAATCAATCAATCAAATCAAACCAATCAATGGATGATTAAACGGATTTTATCTTCTTACTATTAAATTTATCCTCTCATTCCATAACTGTGTGATATCATGGAAATAATTTAAGAACTTTGCTAAGGGCCAAGCATGGTGGCTCACGCCTGTAATCCCAGCACTTTGAGAGGCCAAAGAGGGAAGATCACCTGAGGTCAGGAGTTCGAGACCAGCCTGGCCAACATGGTGAAGCCTTTTCTCTACAAAAAGTACAAAAATTTAGCTGGATATGGTGCTGCACACCTATAATCCAGCTACTCAGGAGGCTGAGGCAGGAGAATCACTTGAACTCAGGAGGTGGAGGTTGCAATGAGCTAAGATTGTGCCTGGGAAACAGAACGAGACTCCATCTCAAAAAAAAAAAAAAAAAGAACTTCGCTGACTGTTTTCTCTTTTATATCATAGGAATAGTAACAACCACCTTTGCAAGGTAGAATTAAGGGTATGGCTTCTGTAAAATTACAAATCTAGTTCTTGCATATAGCGGATATGAAAATATGACACTTATAATTATGCTCCACTCATCAGTCCTAGGTTCACAAAATTCCATTGCTAACTAAAGGAGATAGTTTTGCTATCCAACATTTTTATCTTAACTCTGTGCCAAAGGAAGAAGGAAAGAAAAAAGAAAGGAAAGAAAAAAGCAGGGAGAGAGAGAAAGAGAGGGAAAGGAAGAAGGCGTTAGATGACAGTAGGAAGACAAGAGTATTTCAGTGTGTGAAAAGTCACATTTCTTTGCACAGTAATCTGTTCTACCTTTCTTTGGGGCTTAGCTCGCAGGCCAGTCTGGCTGTGCTGTAGGGACCAGAATCCCAGTGTTTACTGGAGCAACCCTCCCTCCAGCAAGCAGCTGCTCCAGTCCAGGAATTTTATGACAGGAAATATAAAGTGCTGGATCTGGGTGCTTTAGAGTCCTGGGTAGAATTATTTATTCTTAAAAAAAAAAAAAAAGACTGACAATCAGCTAAGGACTATTAAGCTTCATGGCCTTGATCTTATCATATTGCATCTACTCTTACCAGTTCTTAATCACTACAATGTAATAACACTTCTAAAATTTATTGAGACAATTAGAAGCAAACAGTTCTTTTGACCCTCGGTTCTTTCAAAGGCACATGATGCTACAAGAGAAAGTAGTGCCATGAGACTGAAGTGCTTTTCAAGGTGTTTGCAGTTTAATGTTCATTTCAGATCCCAATGTGCCGTGAGGAAAAGAGAGCTGGATTGTAGGACCAAGAAACTGGAATTCTGGTCTCCGCTTTCCCATTCATTTGTGGAGTGATACTGAGGCTGCAGTGTGGCTCCCTGAGCTTTAATATGGTCATATGTAAAATGGGAATGAATCTGAGGTCCCTTCTATCTCTAAAATCTGTTTTAGAAAGAAAGGAAATAACTCTATTGGGTTGTTGAAAAAAAATGCTTTCCCCAAGGTCATTGTCTGCTCTGTTAATTTCATCCTTAACAGGACACTGTTGTGTCTACAGCATCTGCTGGATGAGCGGTTGAACATGTGAATTCTCTTGTCTGCACCAAGCCACAGCTGAATGGACACCAAGGCTAAGCATCTGACTGAAAAGTAATCCATAGATTAGGAGGCTGTGACTGGCATGACTTGATCCTAACTGAGGAACCAAGGCAGTGAGAATCCTCAATAGGGAATCTATGATTAGGAAAATAATAGTCAGGATTGACCAGCTTGGAAGCTGAACCCAGAGGCCACTAGGTCAAGTCAGGACTGGGACAGATAGTATGGTCCTCAGATGAGCTGAAGTTATGACAGGGCTGGCTGGTTGCCAGGGTCTAACAGGCAGGCAGAAGTCAATAGAGATGTTATAGTTGGGATTTTATGAGATCCTTGAGACACACACACACACACACACACACACACACACAGATAGACAGAGAGCTCTTTAGGGTCTAATTCTATCCCATTTAGTGCACAGGTTTAGGAGTACAGGTTCTAAAATTATGCTGCCTGAAATTAGATTCTAACTGTGTGACCTTGAGTAAGTCACTTAGCCTTTCTGGTCCTGTTTTCCCATAAGCATAATGAAATTGTAGTGGACAATACCATGTCTTGAGGGATCATAGAGTTTTAGCATAATTCCTGGCATATAATAATTGCTTGATAATTTTGTAGCCATTATTATTAAAGTATTGTTTTATTCATTATATCTATATGTATCCCTACAATAAACCTCCTCTTGAGTTGACGTGAATAGCTTTTCCTTCTTTGCAATTAGCAAAGTCTTCACTAAAGTAATCCCCCATTCTTCCAGTGCATGTCTTTCTCTCCCTCTCTGTCATTCCCTCCCCACTCCTCCCCTTCTCTCTTACCTAGAATATCTTTTCCCCTTTAGTCAAAAGAAATGATCCTTAGACTCTATCCCTCCTTCTCCACAAGGCCTCCATTGATGACTATGTTCTGATTTTTGTCTCTTCTGAACTCCATCTGCATCTATATAAGGCTTTGTATAGCCATATCCAAGACACAGATTTCAAATACCATAGCACCTAATTGTATCCTGTTTTGAAATTGTGCTATTCTTGATATTTCATATTTGAATCATTTTTTTCTCCCAACAAAACATAAGGTTTTTGATGGAAAGAGATGATTTACATTTATTTATTTTCCAGAGTATTTAACATAACACTGGAACTACCAAAGATATTTAATAATTTTATATCATTTGCTAAATCAGTGTAAACCATATGGAGCCTTCCTCCACATAGTAGTTCTGCCATCCGTTTATCACCTTTGGCTGGCCTGTCCAGCAATTGTACAATATTTACTTAATAGTGCAAGACATAAAAGTAAACAAGTTTAAAGAGGCTTAGTGCATTGGGGCTCTTCTGATACATCTGTAGCTAATAAACTGTTTGACCTTGGGCAAATCACATCTACTTTCTGAACTTCAATTTTAACATGTGCTAATTGAACCTGATAAATGTTTTGACCTCTAGTGTTTCTGCCAAATTGATCTAATATCCACTAAAGATTATGGATGATTTCCTAGAACTCATTCTTTTGCAAAACTCTTTAATAGAGATTATTGGTGCTTGGAGCTGTAGTGTTGTCCCAGAGGCAATGGTGGTCAAGAGAGAGGTCTTTAGAGTCACACAGACTTGGGTTTGAATTTTAGCTATGCCTTCCTACTAGCTGATCTTCAGCAAGTCATTAACCTCTCTGATCCTAAGAAATAAAACCTATCTCAGACTATTAGTAGGAGGATCAAAGGTGGTGTGTGTTAAGTACAAGCATTCATAATATGGTGGTCAAGGTCAGAGCTGGCACTGTAACCCAGATTTATTTCTCAAACCCGTGACTAAATACCAGCTGTTCCTCAGTAAGCGTTGTGTGGATTGTGTTGAGGAAGTTTTCTCTTTTTAGCTGGTTGCATTGGTGAAGGGCAGATATAGCTTCTCTTTAGAAAAGGCTTGGCTTGTTGTATATGGAGAATAGGGAACACTGGGTACATAGCAGCATGGGGAGAGGGAAAGTCAGGCTGAGTCTAGACATAGACAGATGGACAGACATCATCAGTAGCCTAAGTCTTTGCATACAGCCTTTACTGAATGTAACTCCTCCATTGTTGTCACCATCAAAGGCCTCAGAGAGGACTCTCACAGGGTCCTTCCTCTTCTGGAGGTCAGTTTATACAAACAAATGAGCTAAGAACAACCTTTCATGTTGAGTAGATTTTCCAACTCTATAAGCCTCTATTTCCCCATAAATGGAACGAGAATGATGATAATACCTGCCTTGCTAGAGCTTAAGTAATATAATGCATGTGGCTTATAGTAAAATGTTAGGAAATGTGATCCTTTATTATTATCATTATTCATGTAATATGAAAGCTATAGATGAAGAGAGATGACTAACCACCCAGTGAAGTTACAGGTACAAAGCTGCCTAGTTGAGCTTGGGGCCAAATGCTTTTGAAAAGGCATCCCAGGCAGGGTAAAGCCAAGCAAAGGTTTGGAGGGATGGAGTAGCATGGTGTGTTGACGGATCTCTAATATTTCAAATGCTGGGGCTCAGGATATGTGTGGAAGTCATGGAGGAAGGAAAGACGGAAAAAAGTGTGACAGAATCAGATCAATGGCTTTGGTTGTCAAATCTTTCCAGTCACACCTGTGACTTGGAAATGTCTCCTGGCATTTCAACTTCTCGAGCTGCCCCTGATGTTTCACGTTTCATGGGTCATTAAAGCACTCTGAGACTCAGTCTGCGTGACAGTAACATGCTCTGTTGCTTTCTGGGTTTGTTGCCCCAGAACTGCATGATACGAGCATCTGCTGATTGTAGGTGCTATGCAAATACATATATTCTTTCTTTTTTTTAATTGCATTTTAGGTTTTGGGGTACATGTGAAGAACATGCAAGATTGTTGCATAGGTACACACATGGCAGTGTGATGTGCTGCCTTCCTCCCCATCACCTATATCTGGCTTTTCTCCCCATGCTATCTCTCCCCAACTCCCCACCCCACCTCCCCTATTTCCCCCCTACAGACCCCAGTGTGTGATGCTCCCCTCCATGTGTCCATGTGTTCTCATTGTTTAACACCCACCTATGAGTGAGAACATGCAGTGTTTGATTTTCTGTTCTTGTGTCAGTTTGCTGAAAATGATGGTTTCCGGGTTCATCCATGTCGCTACTAAGGACACGAACTCATCGTTTTGGATGGCTGCATAGTATTCCATGGTGGATATGTGCCACATTTTCCCTGTCCAGTCTATCATTAATGGGCATTTGGGTTGGTTCCAGGTCTTTGCTATTGTAAACAGTGCTGCAGTGAACATGCGTGTGCATGTATCCTTATAGTAGAATGATTTATAATCCTTTGGATATATACCCAGTAATGGGATTGCTGGGTGAAATGGAATTTCTGTGTCTAGGTCCTTGAGGAATCACCACATTGCCTTCCACAATGGTTGAACTAATTTACACTCCCACCAACAGTAGCTGGGACTACAGGTGCGTGCCACCACGCCCAGCTGATTTTGTATTTTTAGTTTCACTATGCTGTCCAGGATGGTCTCAATCTCTTGACTTCTGATCCACCCTCCTCAGCCTCCCAAAGTGCTGGGATTACAGGCATGAGCCACATCACCCAGCCCATATATTATCAATTAAGTGTTCTCATGGCACCAACTATAACATTAAGAAAACCCCCTGCATCTCACCATTTAGATATTTTAAATGATATAATAGGTATAGGGATTTGAAATGGTAGTAATAATAATATTTATAATAGCAACCATCTTTTAAGCATTGACCACGTGCCACTGAACTGAATACTTTACATATATGTTCCCACTTGATCAACTTTAAGAGATAAATATGAATATTATTTTAATATTATTCTTATTTTATAGATGAGATCATTGAGCCTTAGAATGGTTAAGAGAGCTGCCGACAGTTACAAAATTCACAAATAATGCATTTGGGATTTGAATCTGAGCCAATGTGAGTGTTTTAGTTTGGAAATGCTAAGGAAGCAACAAAATTGGGGAACCTGGATGTTACAAAAAATATACAGAAACGATGAAAAATTATATACAGAAATAATGTCAGGGTGGCACATTGAGACAAATGGGTATTTGTAAAATGACTGACTTTAGTAACTGCTAGCTTGAATAATTTCCCCCATATATATTTTTTCTCTTAACCATCACCCTGCATATCCTTCATATTGGCTTTAGAATATAGCCATAGAAACAAAGAAAGAGGGTTCTGTTATACTCACAACCACCGTTTAAGATAGATGCATAGTTCCTATGTTGCCTGGGAGAAAACTGAGACCTAGAATAGGAATTTCTCAAGGTCAACCCTTGGCCAGCGACTGAACTAGCATGTGTGTCTTGACTCTAGCACTCTCCACTGCAGTGTACTGCTTCCTTAAAAGCCATCATTCTCACAAATGGCCCCATTCTAGTGGTCAAACACCTCTGTTTCTCCAATTCCCCAATTTTCCTTTGAAAGTAATACTGTCTCTGTTATACTGAAAGCTGATACCATCTTTCTCAAATGGGGGAATTCAATTCATTACTAACGCTTAAAACTCAATTCAGGTATGCTCAGCTCCCAAGCTGGGTGTTGAAGTGAGACACCGATAATCATGTCTTTATTGTTTGTACATTTTATGGGGCCCTATCCCCTCTCCTTCCCCTCCCCATTGCCATCAGGAATTCATATTGTGGGGGCTCCTTTGTGGTAGCGCAGGCAAGCATCTCAATTTGCAAACATCTGGCTGGTTTCAATCAATGAGGCTCTAAACACACCGCTCCTGGGGCTACAGTGGTAGTTGCAGGGTTAGCTGAATTCAGGATGCAGAGCCCGTAATAAGCAACCAGGCAGACTCTGAATTCCTTTGTTCGTGAAAACCTAGATATATGCAACCAAGGCTGGGGTGGACAGAGGGAAAAATGAAAACACAGTCAAACCCAGCTAACCACATCAACAGAGAGCTTAGTAAAAGAGGAAAAGTCTGTTACTTTTCTCAAAACTATAATTCTGGTTAGTGACTGCATAGAACAGAATCCAGAGATTTGCAGAGCAATCAAGGTAAGTATTGGATGTCCAGAGCAGGGGAAACATGTCTTTTCTTAAGGAGAGGGTAATAACGGGAAGTTATTTTATTTGAGAATTGCTTTATAGTTAACAAAATGTTACCACACATGTGTGAAGACATAAAAAGCAGAGATCTTGTAGCCAAACTACTGGGTTCAAATCCAGCTTTTCTCAATTACAAGTTGAGTAAACTTGGGCAAGTCACATAACTTGTTGGAATCTCATTTTCATGGAGGTGATAAATCCTTACTATTAAGATTTTTGTGCAGATTAAATAAAATATGTAAAGTGCTTGGAGCACACCCATAATGTAGTAAATGCTACATTAATGAGTGCTACTATTATTTCATTTGTTCTATACGAAATGTTTGCCAAGAAGATAGAGTAGATATTATCTACATTGGTGAAGTGGAAAATGTAAGCCCAAAGTAGTTAAGAAGTTTATCTAAGATCATACCATTCTAGTAATAAGTTGTAGAGCTACGGTTCAAACACAGCTTTGGCATTTCCCTCCTTCCTTCCTTCATTCATTCTTTTTTTCCCCCTTCATTCAATGTGATTTGAGCCCTTCCTATGTGCCAGCCACACTGTTAGGGACACAGAGATTAATCTTGACATAGATGTTTCCTAAAAGATGTCAGAGAGTAATGATTACTCCAAAATATCCTACTAAAACATTGGCTTAGGGAAAGTTGGAAGTGAGTTTGGTGATGGAGATGGGGGGAAATTATCAATTAATGTTAGGCTTTCCTGGAAGTTACTCAAACATTCTCAAACTGGAAGTCATGAATTCTTACTGTTCTCTGGGAAACACCATAAAATATTTTCCTGTTCAATTAATGAATGGGACACCATCAAATTCATACTATACATGGGGTGTTGAAAGGTTAAAATTTCAGGCTCCAGGAGTTGAACTCTCTGAATTAAAAATCTATCCCATTTCTTACTGGCTGTGTGACTTTGAGTAGATAAATTAACCTCTCTTAATCTCTGTTTATAGCTCTATTAAGTGAGAATAACAGAGCTCCCACTGAGGGTTAAATGAGATAATGCAGAACTTCCCAATCTATTTTTATGAGAATACCTTTAACACTCTGTAGATAGCTTGAAAGACACCAGTATGGGAAATGATCCCACTGCCCAGTCATAGGTAAAGCAATGTGGTGTTCATAAATCTTTGAAACCTGTTACTGTGTATTTGAAAACCATTTATCTGATGAATCTTTTCCATAAGTGTTTATTGATTGCTTATTATTTGCTGTTCTAGGCGCTGCAGCAAGTGATTAAGATGGACAAGGCCCACCCTCTACTAGAACTTACATCTTAGTGGAGGGACAGATAGTAAATAAACATATATAATAATTTAAAACAATAATACATTCAATGAAGGCTGGAAAATAATGCTGAAACTACTACTGCTACTACTAATAATAGTGATAGTTATTGCCAACAAGAGAGAGCTAACTATATAAGAGGCAGCAGTGTGATCCGCATTCATTCACTTAACACAGCCTTTTTTCATGGAGCACCTATTAACATCTCTTAGGCTAGTTTTCTGTGGGTTATAGTTTGACAAGCATTGCTATTTATTTCAAGCCAACAACCTTCAAGTGCAGCTTTTGACATGCTTGCTCCTGATATTTACAGGGCCAAAAATATGGGTACAAATAGGGACCCCCCATACTGTATGTCCAAATATTTAAACATTATAAATTAGGCAAATAAACCTAAATTAAATCTATCCTTTTACTTTGACAAATATAAATGTAATGATCTGGAAGGTCAAGTTTGGATTTAGAATTCTCAGACTCTTGGCTTTGTGTGGTGGAAGGTGGTGGCCTGGGGGTAATTGTCCCTGAGAGCCACTCTTCTGTTTCCACCCAGCTGTTCCATGCCATGAGGATTTGCATGAAAGAGAGGACCCCAGTTCACTCCCACAAACAGCTGTCCTTTGGACACCCTGTGGTGTGGTTCTCCGGAATATGGGCCAGGAATTTCAGCATTCTAGGTACCCAGCTAACAAAGAAACAAAGTTAAGATATAAAGACCTAGTTATCTTTAAAGTCATTTCAAGTCCTGACATGACAGAATTCAGTTTCTAATGTTGGGATTTGAATAATTTGAAACCTGGAAAATCTTGATATTTTGCTCTGCACGCAAAAGATGTTTTGTCTAGAAAGAAGTGTGTCTTGTGGTAAATTCTGAACAATGGCATAGGGAAACACAGAATTGAAAAGTATTATAGTTATGTCTTGATGATAATATTATCAATTGATCACATAAGGCTTTAGAATCTAAACAATTGTTAAATTCAGAGTAGGTAAGAGTAACCAAGTTCAGAATCATGAGCAAAACATATCCCTTCTTTGGGTTTCAGTTTCCCATCCAAAAAGACCAAATTGGTCTTCCAGAGATTTTTCTCTCCAATAGAAAGCAGGGATATTTACTGAAGGGAAAGGGATGAACAATGTGATGTTTAGCAAGAGCAATAATTACCTCTTCTGTTCCAGTCCTTTACAGTTGAGGCAAAAGGGTTTTGAATGTATTATCTAGTTGAATTTCCATCACCAGTGTGTGATGCTGGTATTCTTTTCTCTATTTGCCATTGGTGAAACAGAAGCTAAGAGAAGATAGGTGAATACCCACAAACTTTCAACCTCTGAGTGCCAGAGCCAGGTCTCAGTGTCCATACCACAGCCTTGAATTTTAATGTGAATGTGCAGGTTTGAAAACACATTGCATTTGGTAAAGATGGTCTTGCAGGTCTGAAATCCATTTTTTTTTTTCTGAAGAAAGAGGGAGATAAAAAATAGCAAGCATAACTACGTCTCTTATGACTCATTAGTCAACTTAAGGAGGACCTTTATTGCAGATGGAGAAGCGTTATTGCAGCTGCTCCCAGCCTGACACTCATGGATGCACATGCCCTCATGGCAGCATTGTCTCCCTTTGCCCCAGACACCCAGACTCTGGAATGATGCAGCCAGCAGGACATTTTCCCTGCACAGATGTTGTAAAATGCATAAAAGTTCAGAGTGTGTCTCTGAACACTGCTTCTGTTTCCACCCCTAAACAGATCATGCCTGCAGCCTGGCCTGTTGCCCACAGTGGTCTACCTGCCACACTGGAAAAGATCAAGCAGAGATGGCTAAAAAAAAGGGGGCTCAATTTTTTAGACTGTTCCCACAGCCTCATGTTTTGTGTTCATGCCAGGCAGGGAACACAAAATGTTCCAATAAATACATATCAAAAGTTAGTGGTGAAAATGAAGGAGGAGGCATTGCATGAAAAACTAAACATGCAAAATATTACACAGAAAGATAACCAAAATGCAGGTTCACTGGGAATGACAGACAATATGTTAAAACAAGAGGAGAGAAGAGAGCTGAAATAATCAAATGGAAACACCATTTAGGGATAAGATCTTACTGATGGCCAGCAGTGAGTAATGTGTATATTCTCCGCACTCTGTGCTCCTAGGAAGTCAACTCACATGGACCATGATATCAATCTCTGCTGCTTCCCCTAATACCTGTTTGACATTGGGTCAATAATTAAAATTCCTAAGCCTTAGTTTCTTTGTCTGGAAAAAAGGGATAGTTATACCTACCACATAACCACTTTGTAATGAGTATGTTGGAAATTATATGCAAATCGGCTTAGGTTGGAGTTTGGAACATAGCAGGTTTTTAACTGGAATATAGTAGCTACCATTATCGATATCATCATATTAATTTATATTTCTATCTTCAGCGCTTAACCCAGGATCTTCAGTAAATGTTGTATGTACTTGCTAAAATATTTAAATAAAATAGAAGGAGGCATAATTGACATATAATACACTCATTTCAGGTCTAAAGCTCAGTGACTTTTGATAATTGTATATACTCATGTAATACAGAATGTTTAGGGGTGGAAACAGAAGCAGTGTTCAGAGACACACTCTGAACTTTTATGCATTTTACAACATACAAAATACAGAAAAGTTCCCATAACTGAAAATGTGCCCTGTCATTCCTTTATGGTCACTCCTTAATTCCTAGCCTAAGCAACTGAGCTGCTTTCTACTGGCCAAGATTAAATTTTTCATTTTTAGAATTTCTTATTAATGCAATCATGAATACTTTATATTAATTTCATGTTAATGGGATCATATGCTCTTTGTTTCTGGCTTCTTTTACACAGTACAAATGTATTTAAAATCCATCTGTGCTGCTGTGTGAATTCATAATTTGTTCATTTTCATTGCTGAGTAATATTTTGTTGTAAGAATATTCTATATTTTTGTCTATTTACAAACACTTATTTTTTCACCAAAATTTTGGCTGTTATGGATAAAGCTACAATGATCATTGATATACAAGTGCTTATATAGATATCTGTTTTCATTCATTCTAGGTAAATACATAGTAACGCAATTTTGTAGTTGCATATTTATTTAAAATTATTATTATTTTTTAAACTGCCAGAATGTTTTCCAAAGTAGTTGCAACTTTACATTATCAGTAATAATATATGTGACTTTTTATTTCTTTACGTTTTCATGAAAACAAAGTGCTATTGACTTAAAAAAAACTTAGCCATTTCAGTGGGTCCGTAGTGGTATCCCATTCTGCTTTTGATTTGCATTTATCTGATGACCAGCTATGGAAAGAATATTTTCATGTTCCTATTAGCCACTTCTAGATCTTATTAGGTGAGGAATCTGTGTCTATTAAAATATTTTAGCTAATTTTATTGTGGTGTTTGTCTGCTTTTTATTGAACTCTAAGAGGTTTTATATGTTTTGGTTACGAATCCTTCGTTAGATATGTGTGTTACAAATATTTTAGCCCACAATGTCGTTTGCTTCTTCATTTTCTTAATGGTGTATTACAAAGAACAAAATATTTGTAATATTTTGAAGATGTATTTATAAATTTTTTATTTTATGGTTCATGATTTTTATGTCTTATCTATGAAATCATTTTCTATCCCTATATGGCTGAGATTTTTTCAGTTTTTTTCTTTTTCTTTTATTGTACTTTAGGTTCTGGGGTACATGTGCAGATCATGCAGAATTGTTGCATAGGTACATACATGGCAAGGTGGTTTGCTGCCTCCGTTCCCCCATCATCTATATCTGGCATTTCTACCCAGATTATTCCTCCCCACCCTCCCCACTGCCCTGCTGTCCCTTCCCTAGCCCACCCCCAACTGATCCCAGTGTGTGATGCTCCCCTCCCTGTGTCCACATATTCTCATTGTTAAACACCCACCTATGAGTGAGAACATGTGGTGTTTGATTTTCTGTTCTTGTGTCAGTTCGCTGAGAATGATGGTTTCCAGATTCATCCATGTCCCTACAAAGGATATGAGCTAATCGTTTTTCATGGCTGTGTAGCATTCCATGGTGTATATGTGCCAAATTTTCTTTATCCAGTCTATCATTGATGGGCATTTGGGTTGGTTCCAGGTCTTTGCTATTGTAAACAGTGCCGTGGTGAAAATACATGTGCCTGTGTCTTTATAACAGAATGATTTATAATCCTTTGCATGTATACCCAGTAATGGGATTGCTAGGTCAAATGGAATTTCTATTTCTATATCCTTGAGGAATTGACACACTGTCTTCCACAATGGTTGAACTAATTTACACTCCCACCAACAGTGTAAAAGTGTTCCTTTTTCTCCACATCCTCTCTAGCATCTGTCGTCTCCAGATTTTTTAATGATTGCCATTCTAACTGGCGTGAGATGGTATCTCAATGTGGTTTTGATTTGCATTCCTCTAATGACCAGTGATGATGTGAATTTTTTCGTATGTTTGTTGGCCTCATATATGTCTTCTTTGGAAAAGTATCTATTCATATCCTTCACCACTTTTGAATGGATTGGTTTTTTTCTTGTAAATCTGTTTTAGTTCTTTGTAGATTCTGGATATTAGCCCTTTGTCAGATGGGTAGATTGTCAAAATTTTTTCCCATTCTGTTGGTTGCTGGTTCACTCTAATGATTGTTTCTTTTGCTATACAGAAGCTATGGAGTTTAATTAGACCCCAGTTGTCCATTTTGGCTTTTGTTGTCATAGCTTTTGGTGTTTTAGTCATGAAGTCCTTGCCTATGCCTATGTCTGAATGGTTTTGCCTAGGTTTTCTCCAAGAGTTTTTATGGTGCTAGGTCTTATGTTTAAGTCTTCAATCCATCTGGACTTATTTTAGTGTAAGGTGTCAGGAAGGGGTTCAGTTTCTGCTTTCTGCACATGGCTAGCCAGATTTCCCAACACCATTTATTAAACAAGGAATCATTTCCCCATTGTTTGTTTTTGTCAGGTTTGTCAAACATCAGATGGTTGTAGATGTATGGTGTTGCTTCCAAGACCTCTGTCCTGTTCCATTGGTCTATGTCTCTGTTTTGAAACCAGTTTCATGCTGTTTTGATTATTGTAGCTTTGTAGTATAGTTTGAAGTCAGGCAGCATGATGCCTCTACGTTTGTTCTTTTTGCTTAGGATTGTCTTGGCTATGCAGGCTCTCTTTTGGTTCCATATGAAGTTTAAAGTAGTTTTTTCCAGTTCTGTGAAGAAGGTCATTGGTAGCTTGATGGGGATAGTATTGAATCTATAGATTACTTTGGGCAGTATGGCCATTTTCACAATATTGATTCTTCCTAACCATGGGCATGGAATGTTTCTCCATCTGTTTGTGTCCTCTCTTATTTCGTTGAGCAGTGGTTTGTAGTTCTCCTTGAAGAGGTCCTTTACATCCTTTGTCAGTTGTATTCCTAGGTATTTTATTCTCTTTGTAGCAATTGTGAATGAGAGTTCACTCTTGATTTGGCTCTCTGTTTGTCTGTTATTGGTATATAGGAATGCTTGTGATTTTTGCACATTGATTTTGTATCCTGAGTCTTTGCTGAAGTTGCTTATCAGCTTAAGGAGATTTTGCGCTGAGATGATAGGGTCTCCTACATATACAATCATGTCATCTGCAAACAGAGACAATTTGACTTCCTCCTTTCCTAATTGAATACCCTTTATTTCTTTTTCTTGCCTGATTGCTCTGGCTGGAAATTCCAATACTATATTGAATAGGAGGGGTGAGAGAGGGCATCCTTGTGTAGTGCCAGATTTCAAAGGGAATGCTCCCAGTTTTTGCCCATTCAGTTTGATTCTGGCTGTGGGTTTGTTGTAAATAGTTTCATTAATTTGAGATACGTTCCATTGATACCTAGTTTATTGAGCATTTTTAGCATAAAGGGCTGTTGAATTTTGTCAAAGGCTTTCTCTGCTTCTATTGAGATAATCATGTGGTTTTTGTCTTTGGTTCTGTTTATGTGGTGGATTACGTTTACAGACTTGCACTTGCATATGTTGAACTAGGCTTGTATCCCTGGGATGAAGCCTACTTGATCGTGATGGATAAGCTTTTTGATGTGCTGTTGCAATCAGCTTGCCAGCATTTTATTGAAGATTTTTGCATCTATGTTCATCATGGATATTGGCCTCAAGTTTTTTTGTTGTTTTTGCATCTCTGCCGGGTTTTGGTATCAGGATGATGTTGGTCTCATAAAATGAGTTAGGGAGAATTCCCTCTTTTTGTATTCTTTTTTTTTTATGTCAGTTATATTTTTAATTTTTTTTCCCATTTATTTATTTTATTGCATTTTAGGTTTTGGGGTACATGTGAAGAACATGCAAAATTGTTGCATAGGAACACACGTGGCAGTGTGATTTGCTGCCTTCCTCCCCATCACCTACATCTGGCATTTCTCCCCCTGCTATCCCTCCCCAGCTTCCCACCCCCCACCGTCCCTCCCCTATTTCCCCCCAACTGACCCGAGTGTGTAGTGCTCCCCTCCCTGTGTCCATGTGCTCTCATCGTTCAACACCCGCCTATGAGTGAGAACATGCGGTGTTTGATCTTCTGCTCCTCTGTCAGTTTGCTGAGAATGATGGTTTCCAGGTTCATCCATGTCCCCACAAAGGACCCAAACTCATCATTTTTGATGGCTGCATAATATTCCATGGTGTATATGTGCCACATTTTCCCTATCCAGTCTATCGTCGATGGGCATTTGGGTTGGTTCCAGGTCCTTGCTATTGTAAACAGTGCTGCAATGAACATTCGTGTACACGTGTCCTTATAGTAGAACGATTTGTAATCCTTTGGATATATACCCAGTAATGGGATTGCTGGGTCAAATGGAATTTCTATTTCTATGTCCTTGAGGAATCGCCACACTGTCTTCCACAATGGTTGAACTAATTTACACTCCCACCAACAGTGCAAAAGTGTTCCTATTTCTCCACATCCTCTCCAGCATCTGCTGTCTCCAGATTTTGGAATAGTTTCAGAAGGCATGGTACAACTCCTCTTTGTATTTCTGGTACAATTTGGCTGTGAACCTCTGTGGACCTGGAATTTTTTTGGTTGGTAGGCTATTAATTGCAGCCTCAACTTCAGCCCTTGTTATTGGTCTATTCAGGGATTCAACTTCTTCCTGGTTTAGGCTTGGGAGTGTGCAAGTTTCCAGGAATTTATCCTTTCTTCCAGGTTTACTGGTTTGTGTGCCTAGAGTTGTTTGTAGTAATCTCTGATAGTAGTTTGTATTTCTGTGGAATCAGTGATGATATCCCCTTTATCATTTTTATTGCATCTCTTTGATTCTTCTCTCTTTTCTTTTTTATTAGTCTGGCTAGCAGTCTATTTTGTTGATCTTTTCATAAAGCCAGCTCCTCAATTTATTGATTTTTTTGAAGTTGTTTATTTATGTCTCTATCTCCTTTAGTTCTGGTCTGATCTCAGTTATTTCTTGTCTTCTGCTAGCTTTTGAGTTCTTTTGCTCTTTCTCCTCTAGCTCTTTCAATTTTGATGATAGGGTGTCAATTTTAGATGTTTCCTTGCTTCTCATGAGGGCATTATTGCTGTAAATTTCCCTCTAGACACTGCTTTAAAGATGTCCCAGAGATTCTGGTACGTTGTGTCTTCATTCTAATTGGTTTCAGAAAACATCTTTATTTCTGCCTTCATTTCATTGTTTATCCAGTCAACATTCAGGAGACAGTTTTTCAGTTTCCATGAAGTTGTGCAGTTTTAAGTTAGTTTCTTAATCTTGAGTTCTAATTTGATTGCACTGTTGTCTGAGAGACTGTTTGTTGTGATTTCCATTCTTTTGAATTTGTTTAGGAGTGATTTACTTCCAATTATGTGGCCAATTTTAGAGTTGGTGTGATGTGGTGCTGAGAAGAATGTATATTCTGTGGAGTTGGGGTGGAGAGTTCTGTAGATGTCTATTAGGTTCTCTTGGTCCAGATCTGCACTCAAGTCCTGGGTATCCTTGTTGATTTTCTGTCTTGTTGATCTGTCTAATATTGACAGTGGAGTGTTAGTCTCCCACTATTATTATTCGGGAATCTAATTATATTTGTAGGTCATTAAGAACCTGCTTTATGTATCTGGGTGCTCTTGTATTGCATGCATATATATTGTGGATCATTAGTTCTTCTTGTTGCATTGATCCTTTTGCAATTATGTAATGCCCTTCTTTGTCTCTTTTGATTTTTGTTGGTTTAAAGTCCATTTTATCAGAGACTAGGTTTACAACCCCTGCTTTTTTTTTTCTCTCTGCATTTGCTTGGTAAATCTTCTTCCATCCCTTTATCTTGAGTCTACGTGTGTCTTTGCATGTGAGATGGGTCTCCTGAATAAAGCACACTGATGGTTCTTGACTTTTTATCCAGTTTGCCAGTCTGTGTCTTTTGATTGGGGCATTCAGTCCATTTACATTTAAAGTTAATATTGTTATTAACTTTAAATGTAATGAATTTGGTCCTGCCATTTTGTCACTGGTTAGATGTTTTGCCCTTTGGATGCCACAGTTTCTTCATTGTGTTATTGGTCTTTACCATTTGGTTCATTTTTGAAGTGGCTGGTACTGGTCGTTCATTTCCATGTTTAGTGCTTCCTTTAGGAGCTCTTGTAAAGCAGGTCTGGTGGTGACCAAATCTCTCAGCAATTGCTTCTCCATAAAGGATTTTATTTCTCCTTAACTTATGAAGGTTAGTTTGACTGGATATGAAATTCTGGACTGAAAGTTCTTTTCTTTAAGGATGTTGAATATCGGCCCCCACTGACTTGTAGGGCTTCTTCTGAGAGTTCTGCTGTGAGTCTGATGGGCTTCCCTTTGTGGGTGACCCGACCTTTCTCTCTGGCTTCCCTTAACATTTTTTCCTTCATTTTAGCCCAGGTGAATCTGATGATTATGTGCCTTGGGTTACTCTTCTTGAGGAGTATCTTTGTGGTGTTTTCTGTATTTCCTGTATTTGAATGTTGGCCTGCTTGGCTAGGTTGGGGAAGTTCTCCCATATAATATCCTGAAAAGTGTTTTCCTGCTTGGATTCTTTCTCCCCATCATCTTCCGGTACACCAATCAGGCGTAGATTAGGTCCTTTCACATAATCCCATATTTCTTGGAGGCTTTGTTAATTTCTTTTCACTCTTTTTTCTTGCCTTCTCTTTTTGTTTCATTGAGTTGATCTTCAATCTCTGATATCCTTTCTTCTGCTTGATCGATTCAGCTATTGAAATTTGTGTATGCTTCACGAAGTTCTTGTGCTGTGTTTTTCAGCTCCATCAAGTCGTTTATGTTCTTCTCTAAGCTTGGTATTCTAGTTAGCATTTCGTCTAACCTTTTTTCAAGGTTTTTAGTTCCTTTGCATTGTGTTAGAACACGTTTTTTTTAGCTCAGAGGAGTTTGTTATTACTCACCTTCTGAAGCCTGCTTCTGTCAATTCATCAAATGCCTTCTCTATCCTGTTTTGTTTCCTTGCTGTTGTGGAGTTGTGTTACCTTGTTGGGAGCAAGGCTTTCTCGTCTTAGATGGTTTCATCATTTTTACACCGTTTTTTCCTCATCTTATTGGATTTATCTAGTTTTGATTTCAGGTAGCTGCTTGGTGAGGTGGCCTTTCCTTTGTCTGCCTGCAGAGGTGCTATTGGGCTGCCACGGATTCAGTGGAGCTGCTGCGTAGATTTCCTGTATCTTCTGTTTAGTCAGGAAGAGTAGGCCCGCCTCTGCAATGGCAACTACCCTTTCCCCCGCTGAGCTCCAATGTTCCTGGTCACACTCTAACTGATGTGTTGGCTGCAATATTCTCAAGTGAGAGGACTGCAGCCTGCTTGGCTTTGTGTGGGAGGGATCCTCCCAGCCATATTGCCTGTTTCCCTGCTTTCAGTTCCCTTTCTTTCTGGGGGTTGGGTAGCTCCGTCCCACAGGCTTTCTTAGTGTCAGTCAGTGCTTCCTCCTAGATCTGTGCTGACAACCCCAGCACTGCCAGAGTTGCTGCTCAGCCCTGTTCAGGCAGCTCATGGGTGCTTTTCAGCCTGGCGAAGATTTCCTGTTCTATAGATTGTAGATGGCTTGGGTGAAGCGCAGTATCTGAATTGAAGTCCTAGAGGGGGAAAGCCCCTGATCCTCTGATCAGTTGCATGCACCTCCTGGGTGGGGCACTGCCCCACCCTGCCTCAACTTGCCCTCTTTGGTTTATATTCACTGTACAACAAGACCCACACAATGAACCTGGTACCTCATTTGGAACTCTGGAGACCCCTTGGCTTCTATGTCTCTCTCACTGGGAACTGCATTCTGGAGCTGCATCTACTTGGCCATCTTGCCTGTTTTATCTTTTTCAATTAAGTCTGTGATGCATATAATTTTGTACAACATAATTTTTGTTGTTACTTTATTTTTAAATGTAGATCAGTGGTTCCAGAAAAACTTGTTGAAAAGACATGCTTTTTAACCATTGATTCTTTTTTCGCCGTTGATAAGATCAATTGACTATATACACATAGGTCTGTTTCAACACTCTCCTCTCCATTCTATTGATGGGCATGCCTTTCTTTTGATGGTAACACACTGTGTTGATGAATATATGTTTATAGTAACAAAAATAATACAATAGAAATCATGTAATATTTTTATCTTTCAAAATTGTTTTGACTCTTCTAGATCTTTTGTATTTCTAGAAAAATTTGAGAATCAGCTTGTTAATTTCTACAAAAAGGACTACAGGATTGTGATTGAGATGGTAGTAAATCTATAAGTTATTTCAGGGAGAATTGATGTTTTAATAGGAGACTTTATATCCATAAATATGGTATATATACCCACTTTCTTAAGTTTTTGGTTCTTACAGCGTGGGTACATATAGATATTGTACATATATTTTATCCTGTTTAATACCTTTTATGCTAATGTAAATTTTACTTTTTGAAACTTTTAAGATAGCACATTGCTAGAATATAGAATTACAGATTAATTTGGCATATTGCCTCTATTTTCAAATTTGTTAAATTTCCTTGTTTGTTTTAATATTTTACTCTAGGTTTCTTAGAATATTCTATATAATATTATTATGTGGAATATGTTATGTAAATTTCAGCTTACCTATAAATATAGTTTTAATTTTTCCTTTCAATTTTTATGTCAATTACTTCTTTTTCTTGGCTTATTGAATTGGTTAGGATTCCAGTACAGTGTTGAATACATGGGGCAAGAGTGAATGTCCTGGTCCCACAGAGAAAATATCCAGTACTTCACAATAAATATGTGTTAATTATAGATTTTATTAGATTGAGGAAGTTCCCTTTTCTTTTAGTCTTTTTATTTTAAACATGTATTGAAGTTTTGTCAAATTTCTTCGTCTATTGTAATAATTATACAGTAGCTCTTTTTTATTCTGTCAAATACGGTGATTGATATTTCAATCTTATATCTAACTAGAATCCCTAGAATAATCTCCATTTGGCTGTGATGTATTATGCTTTTATATATTACTGAATTCCATATACCAATATATTAAAAATTTCTGTCTTTCTGCTATGAACCCATCTGGACTTGGGCTTTTTTTGGGTGGTAGGCTCTTAATTGCTGCCTCAACTTCAGACCTTGTTATTGGTCTATTCAGGGTTATGACTTCTTCCTGGTTTAGGGTTGGGAGAATGCAAGTGTCCAGGAATTTACCCATTTTTTCCAGGTTTACTTGTTTATGTGCATAGAGTTGTTTAGTAGTGATGGTGATTTAGTAGTGATGTGTCATTTAACCTTATAGAAGTTTAAATTCTACTAGTATTTCCTGTTATAGTTTCTGTCTTTGGTGTCCTGTGAAGAAAAAGACCATTACGATAGCACAGTTATGTCTTTAATAAATGTATTTTGTTCTAATTATCTAATGATTATATATAGAGATACACACACATTTTAATCTTAATTTATCTGAAATTAATTTGATACAAAATAGATGCTAGTGTCAAAGGATCACGAGAACATCATGAAATATCTTAGATTAAAAGACAAAGCTGAATTTATTGCTCACAGTCAGGGAGAGCTATGCTGTTAAGTCAGTGTCCCCAAGCAGCAGGACAGCAGGTCTTACAGAGGTTGGTGGCAATGTTTGTAGTTCAGTGGCTGGAGGATTTCTAGGGATGTGAGTGGCCTGGATCTGCAGAAAAGAGGTTATGTGGACCTGCTGTTGATGGATTGACATTCAGAGGTGTGTTTCTTAGAGTGAATCAATTCCTGATAAGCTGTTTTTCCAAAATAAGAGATAGTCACTGATTGGTTGGCTTGTAAAAGCAGGTTCACTAAGAGGAATTGTTGATTAACTGAAGAGGTTTAAAAGCAGTTCTCGTAGTTACCTGTTACTATGGCTGCAGAAAAATCAGTTTTGTCCTAGGATTGTGGGCACTTTTACGATTCTCAGCGGGGATCAATTTTTCCCCAAGTGCTATGAATGGAAGAGAATATTTTGATTATGTTTTAATATGTTTATTTTCCTGAAATGTGATTTTCTTGAGAGCAGAAACCTTATTTCCTCTTTTCTTTACTCCCAGTGTCGAACAGAAGGCTGGAACATAAAAATGTTTAATAAGGTGAATTATGGGAGCCAGCCTCTCAAGTACTAGCCCAGGCTATAGCCATAAATGACCATTTAAGTGACAACGTATTCATGTGCTCTTTGAATTTTGGCACAGGGAATATCTTTAAAGATTATCAACAACCACTTTTTCACATCCCCAGTGACACTCATGTTCATATTTTAGAAGGCAGGCAAAATTGATAAAAATCAGAAATATTAATAATGTTTTATATTATCATGACAGTTAATATTATTTAGTATTTGCTATGTCAGCCAATATTATGTCCTTTATGTGGGCTACTTCATGGAATCTTAACATAATTCCTTGAAGCATCTGTTATTATTGCCTGCATTTTACGGGTAAGGAAATCGAGGTTCAGAAAAGTAATTGATGAGTTACAAGAGGGTTGGGGCGAGGAATGGATGAAACCAATATTCATTTCATATACATAACATAACAAAAGTTTTCAAAATATGCAGACCTATTTTTCAGATTGGATTATCTCATAATGACCTTCTATAATTGAGAGGAGAATTATTTTAGAGAAGACCAGGGATCTGTTTTTTGGCATTATGTGTTTGTCACTGATACATCCATCACCTAATTTAGTCTTCACAGAAGCTCTGTTAGGTGGCTGTTATTACCTTCTATCTTTTATAAATGTGAAATCCAATGCCCAGAGAAATCTAATTGCCAAAAGTCACACAGTTAGTAAATGGCTGAGACAGACTTTTAAACACTGGTGTGATGCTGTTTAATTTCAGTGACCAGGTGATGTCCACTCTTCTTCTTCCTATGTCTAAAAAAGGTGACCCAGTTATTCTCCAATTTTTGATAAGCTGACTTTATAAGCTATATTCATTATGAGAATTATAGGATTGTATCAAAAAATGTTATTATCTTCATTTTCAGAAATTTAACCTGTAATCTGAGTTTGGCTAATTCGTGAAAGATTTGTGACTAATCAAAAGTCCATTTCTGTGCAAACGGATCCCTCATATTGCTGTTTTGATCCCTGTAAAGAGAGTAATGGTTTTTTCAATTCATGTTACATTATTTTCTAATTCACTTATGGTCTTAAGGGTAATTAATCACTGAATCTGAGAAAGGTGTGATGAGCTTCCATAAGTAGTCTGAGCTAAGGAGAATGGGAGCAATGCCATCATCTCACAGAGCTAGAATGGGAGAAGAAAAAGAGAGTCTCATGACTCAGGGGGGTTTCACATTTCCTTCCTTCCTTCCTTCCTTTCTTCTCTCTCTTTCTTTCTTTCTCTCTCTCTCTCTTTCTTTCCCTCTTTCTTTCCCTCTTTCTTTCTTTCTTTCCTTCCTTCCTTCCTTCCTTCCTTCCTTCCTTCCTTCTTTCTTTCTTTCTTTCTTTCTTTCTTTCTTTCTTTCTTTCTTTCTTTCTGTCTTTCTTTCTTTCTTTCTTTTCTTTCGACGGTCTTGCTCTGTCACCAGGCTGGAGCACAGTGTCACAATCTCGGCTCACTGCAACCTCCGCCTCCTGGGTTCAAGTGATTTTCCTGCCTCAGCCTCCTGAGTAGCTGGAACTACAGGCACGTGCTACCACACCCAGCTAATTTTTGTATTTTTAGTAGAGACAGGTTTTCACCATGTTGGCCAGGATGGTGTTGATCTCTCAACCTAATGATCCGCCCATCTTGACCTGGCTGGTTTCCACATTTTCTCTTCAATCCTTTAAGTAATTTCCAATTCACTCTTTCTTGATGACAGTAGAGTTTATTCCAATAAATGCAGTATTTTTCCAGATGGCGCTGCGCAGTCATGAAACTGACACTAAAAGGTAGTGCCAATTACCTTTAACATAATGTTTTTAACTAATTTCAGATAAAAAGATTTTACTATGTGACACCTACACTTTGTGGGATTTAAATTACTCTGGCAAGACTAAATAAGTCTTATTCTTAGACATCTTTTAGAACCACAGTGATAGTTAAGTATAGGAGAACAAATAAGTAAAAATATCTTTAGAGGTAAACATAGGCTGTCTATTTAAAAATTATTACAGAATAACTTTTGTTTTCCATTAAGACTCTATCACCCAGAATGAACAAACTCAACAAATGTTTTTTGAATGAATGGAGCATCTACCCTAGAACCTATAGTACAATAAACAAAACAAAACAAAAAAAATGAATGAAGCAATGACATTAAGGTGCTCTTAGTTCTTTTCCTGGTTCAGGGAGGTCTCTTCACTTGTATAGATACTTGGTGCTTTCACCTGGAAAAAAGAAATGGTTGATTAACATTTATTTATTATCTATTAATATTGCTACCATTTTTCAGGCATTTCTGGATAAAGGAAAACAAAGATGAACAGAACAGATTTCCTGTTCATAGGTCTTAGAGTTTAGTTATAGAGACAGACATATAAGCAAGTAAAGAACTGACATAGGAATTTCTCTGGTAGACATGTAAACGCATTGCAAAGTGAAGGAGTTGCCTCATTGCCAGAGGACCAGGTCAGACAATCTTCCTAAAGGAAGTGATATTTGAGTTAACTATTACAAGAAGAGATAAAATACAAAGGTTCTTCAAGCCATCGATGGACATTGGAAATAAGGAGAACTATGAGAATGTGTAAGAAGCAAAAAGGAAGAAGAGAAGAGTTTGGGGTAAAAGGAGAAGAGCTTTCTGGAATGTCAGTAAAAGATGCTATCTATCTATCATAGGTGAGTCATTCATATTTATAGAGGGCCAGTGTTTGTGAGTCATTCTGCTAAGCATGAGTGATCCTAAAAATTAAAGGGATACGGTTGGTCTGTGCGCTCACAAATCTTCTTATATTTCCAGGTGGAGAACAACAAATAAAGCAAGTAATTCCATTAGCCCATGCTGAAAACCATGGTGGGAAGTACAAGGTGCTTTGGGAACATGTAGCTCAGAGAATTTACCTAATTGGATAGAGAGGAGGGGACACTTAAAAGGGGCCAGGTACGGTGGCTCATGTCTGTAATCCTAGCACTTTGGGAGGCCGAGGAGGATAGATCACCTGAGTTTCCGAGTTTGAGACCAGCCTGGCCAACATGGTGAAACCCTGTCTGTACTAAAAATACCAAATATATATATAGCCAGGCATGGTGGTGGGCACCTGTAATCCCAGCTACTCAGGAGGCTGAAGCAGGAGAATTGCTTGAACCTGGGAGGCAGAGGCTGCAGTGAGCTAACATTGTGCCACTGTACTCCAGCCTGGGCTAGAAGAGCAAGACTCAGTCTCAAGAAAATATAAAATATGATATAATATAAAAAATATAAGGTGAAATCTGAGACCTGAGGGTTAGTAGGAGTCAGCCAGGCAGAAGTGGCAGCGTGAAGTGAGAGAAAATGTGTATGTTCAAGAAACTGGAAGATCATTCTAGAAATCTTAGGCTTTGTTTTTTCAAGAACTTTTTTTTTTTTAACTTTGAAGTTCATGTGCAGGTTTGTTGCAGCACTATTCACAATAGCAAAGACATGAAATCTTAGATGTTAAAGCAAAGCGTGAGAAAAATGAGGCTAAGGAGATAAACTAGTCAGATCATAAAAGGTATTATTAGCCACACACTTAGTCATAGTCAGCATTACTGCAAAGAGCTATAGATGCCAAGGAAGCCATTTAACGACATTGAGTAGGGAGAGAAAATAATTTTGCACTTTCATCTTCCAGAGTGGCTGCATTTTTGTGTGTAGTTTCAGGAACTAAATTGTAGAGGAGGTTACAGGACACAGATTTTGGCCTTGGAGGATCAGGAACTTTAGTGTCACTACCATATTGGAATTGAAATAACTTTCCCACTTTCAAAATGCCTTTACATTCATGATCTCTTGCAGTTCTGTGAGAAAGTCAAGTGAGAGCATTAGTACCCATTGGATTGATGAAGAAGTTGCATTTCTGGCTGATTCAGACACATGGCCATAATTAAGTGCTGTGTCGGTTTTGTAGTTGAGGTATCCCCGGACCTCTGGCATTATGCTGTGGTGCATTGCCTTTTCCACTGCATTTACTGTGTGGGTTTTCAAAGGCTCATGCAAAGCCAAGTATTTCCATGAAAAATGAATTCTTTTCATAGCAGCCCTCAAAAATGACATGATCTCTCATCTCTGACTGCCCAGGCTTTTCTTAATAATACATCCACTACATTACCAATTACAACAGTTTGGGGAGTGGGCAACCTCACTAGGTAGTGTGATGTAAGGGGCTCTGAGAAGGTGGCACTATCCTCAGAAGTCTTTCCATAATTATGAAACATTTTGCCTTTACATCTTTATTTGTTTGAATGATAGTAGCAATGCCTACAAAACAAGTCGTATCATCAGCTTGTTGCCCCTGCCATCCAAGCTGGGGATGTTTGCTTCACCCACGTCAGGAGCTAGAAGATCAAACACTTTTAGACAATTACAGTTTTAAAAATGAGAGAGCTGGAAAGAATTGTAAGCATCTTATTGTTTGATTTCCCTCTTTTATAGCTAAAGAAATTAAAGGCCTAAAAAAAAGAAGTGACATATATTACTGGACCTGGGTAATGACTATGTCCCTGGTGCTCCAGCTCTCAGACCTGATTGTCCCCAATACCATGCTAGGCTTATTGTATCAACCAGCACTCAGTATGTGGCAGGCACTGTCCTAAGTGCCTAAGATATATGAAATCATTAAATTCTCATAACAACATAATGAGGGAGATACTATTATTACTTTATACATATTGTAAAAAAAAAAAAAAAAAAGAATCCCAAACAAACAAAAACCAAAAAACATTGAGTTTCTGAAACCCATAGAGCAGGCAAATGTCAGAGCTGGGATATGACCCTGAGCAGGTTGCCTCCGCAGGCTGGGCTCTGAACCACTGCAGCAGAGTAGAACTACTTTTGAGTAGAGGTCAGGCATGTATTTTGGGGGCAGAGGAAACTGCACAAAGTATGAGAACATGAGAAATAAAAGAAGTGTCCAAAGCACAGCCCAGGGATGACTTTATAATTTTGTAAAGAGGTACTGTTCTGTCAACACATTTGAGTGACCAAGAGCACTTTGGTACTCGATACATTCCTGCTTGTGCCCTGGAGGAAGAGAAAAACTCTTGCATTGATCACAGGACTAAACATAAACCGAATATGTGACACAGTTGGGGGAAAAATTAAAGCATGCTTAGGCAAAATTATTATAATAGGGCTGGAATGTGCGGATTAAAGCAGGTGACAATTTCAATCACTTTCTCTGGGCTAGACCACATGAGATGTGTTGTTTTAAGTGTAGGATGTCTTATTTCCAAGTTTGTGTTGGTCAAGTGGCACCACTTTGAGAAGCCTAAGCAATATGAGAGTAAGAGGGCAAGATCTGAGATCTATACCAATCAGGAATAGGGAAGAAATTGTGAATGTTTAACATGGAAACAGAAAGACTTAGAAGTGAGGCTCATTACACATTCCTGAAGAACAGTTGCTCAGTCAAAGAATAAATGCTTCCTGGCTTGCTCTAAAAGGAACTAAGGTGTCATATTTCACTCTAATAATTGGAGCTGTTACAAGAAAATAGAATAGAATGAATCATCATCCTCAGTGAGGTAGTAAGTGTCATATCTGTTGGTGGACTCAGCCTGAGTTAGATAAAAATCTCCCAGGAATTATTTCAAGGGCTGGGGAATGGTGAGATAGGGGAGATAAAGTACACTTGGCCTACATGATCATCAGCCTCTGTGAAATTTTCAGTCTGGGAAATATTTTGCAAATGTGATCTATTCAAAATTTCTTCTCAGTTATTGAGTGTGTATTCCTGTAAACCAAATATGCCTAACATAGGGGAGCTTTGCTTTCCAGCATGGAAACCATGATGCCTAGCTTCATATGATGCAGATAATAACCACCACTTACTCCTAGACACAAGGCAGCTTCTGTAGATGATTGGGTTTCACTTTTGTGGGTGACAACAAAGAAAGGAAGGAAGAAAAACTAGCATAAAGCAAAATAATGTGGTGGCAACTAATGGAATTATTTTTCTGCTGCTCTGGTGTCTTGGGAGTAGAAGCATATCTTGTCAATAGTGAATAGAAGCAGACATGAATTATTATTATGGTCTCTACCTCATAATTTCTGTGTCACCAAGATGTGCTCTGTTTATTGCTGCACTTAGAAAGCTTTGGAATATTAGCCACATAAAGTCTCTCTCCATGGATTCTATTACCACACTCTTCAGTTGTTCCAGGAAACCAAGACTGTGGAATCACATTTCTGGGGAGAAACAGCTCTCAGCCTTGGCTCTTTCTGGCTGTGCAGTCCACTGGGAAAATTTTGTTGTAGATCATTAAAGCAAGAATGATCCCCAGAGATCCTCTGCTTTATCTCCCCATCCCCTCACTGTACTTTTGAAGGATTAAGACCCAGGGTCAGAGTAGACATGTTCAAAATCATAGAACACATTATAGATTTCGATTTCCAATTGCATATCCCAGCTCAGTGAACTTGATATTGTGGGATCCAACCAACCTCCTTTGGTTGAGTCCAGATGCTCAAGTGGAGTGAAGGAATAAGGGGTGACAGTTTAAATGATGGACCAATTTTGTGAAGCATGGGATGCCTCAGTTTCCAATGGATGAAAATGATGAAGGTATGTTGGAAATTTAAGCATGAAAGACAGAGTAAACATGATTCAGATTCTGTGAAGGCTCCTCGAGGGCACTCTGGCATCTAATGTTCTCTCTCACTGTAAGCAAGATAAAAGGTCTTCCCAAAGTGAGCACATGATCCTCAGTTTCCTCTTCTGTAGAAATGGGACCTGCCTTACAGGACAGTTGCTGGATAAAATGAGCTTGGATATGTAGTATCTGACACTGCTTCTGGTATAGGAGGCCCTTCATGCCCTCTCTTCTTCCCTTTTTACTGAGAGATGAAGAACAGTATTTCCAAGGACTGGTCATGGTATTCTGGTCTCTGCATAATGGTGAGGTTGGAGCTGAGGCAGGATTTTGGGGAGATGGAGAGCAACCTCTTATTCTAATCTCGTCATTAAGATTTTAAAAGCTCCCAAAGGATAAGAATCAAATAATAATATTTCCCTTACAGTGGCTCCCCATGGCACTTATAATTAAAGCCAAAATCCTAATACACAGGACCCAGAAGGCCTTCTGTCTTCAGAACCCTCATCACCTCTCTCCTCTTGTGCTTCTCTTTCTCTGCTACTCTTGCTGCATGGAATGAGAACAAAGACAGTGTTCAAGAAGTATTTGTTAAATGAGCTATCGTCACAATCCCTATGTGGGCTAGATTAGCAGTAGTGGCATAGGTCATTAAAGCTTAAATTCTTTAGATTATTTATATATCTGATAAATTCTTCAACAGTTAAAAAAGTCCAAAACATGGTAGCACCCAATGAAGGCAGGGCTTGTTGATATTAATACAATAATATGCCACTGATTGTTATGTAACTAGTGCTTTTTGTGATTGCAATTGGCAATATATGTTAAAAACCATAAGAAAGATAAACTCCTTTAATTTAGTAATATTATTAACAACAAGGAGACAAGGCTTCCTTAACACCTCAGTAGTTAGTTGGAATTTAAGATGTTCATTTGTGACTTCAAGTCTATTTTTCAAAGACATTGGCAAGAAGGAAAAAATGAAAGAATCTGTTGTATCTTTATCTATTTTTTTATGATAATTTATCTTGGCCGCTTATCCATTTATCAATTCCTTGTGGAGCTTTCATCTAATTCAACTGCATTTCTCATAATATCACAAGCCAATGGCTAAATGAGTTGCCTTTATTGCACTGGAATCCAGCTTTAGCATGTTTCCAATATCTGGTGAAAATATCCATTCACATAAACAGAAACTCCATAATAGCTACATGTGGAAGTTCTGAGGTAATGTCTCCTTTCTCAAAAAAGCTTCAGTTTAGAATTTTCCAGAATGACCTATGAAGCAGTTGGTTTTATGCCTGAGATTCTCCATTCCCATTGGGTCAGATAAACTGAGTGAGAACAGGCAGGGGCGATGGTGAGTGACTGCCATATTTAAATCCGTGCAAGGTTTCTCTTTTCTCGTTCACGAAAGAGTTCCTAATCACATATGGAAAAGAAAATAGACGTTCACTAGGATAAATGGGTGAGAAAGAAAAAAAAGCAGAATAGTGATTTTTGAGTGACTGCAATGTGTCAGATCTATACATACAGTTTTCAATATCACATTGCAATTTGAAAAAGCCATGTGATTTCTCAGATACCATTATCCAAGCTGAAAAATGTAAGAAAAACAAGAGCTTTGTGATGACTAATTTTACATGTCAGCTTGACTGGGTTTAAGGGCTACTCACATTTACCAACCAATGCTGGTCAAGCTTTAGCTCTGTGTATGCCCATGAAGGTATTTGCAGAAGAGATTGATGTCTGTGGCAGTGGAAGGAGTAAGAACGATCTGCCCTCACCAATGTGGGTAGACTTCATCCAATTCATTGAGGGCCTGTATAGAACTAAAAGGCAGACGAAGATGAAGTCACTCTTCTCCTGGAGCTGAGACTTTTAGTTTTCCAACCTTGGACATCAGGACACCAGGTTTTTGGGCCTTCAGACGTGGAAACTTACATCTGCAGCACCCCCATGTTCTTGGGCCTTTGGTCTTGAACTGAGACTTACACCATTGACACTGCTGGTTCTCAGGTCTTTAGATTCAGACTTAATTATACCACCAGCTTCTTTGGTTCTCCAGCTTGCTGGAGCACATATGGCAGAACTTCTCAGCATGTGGTCCAATTCTCATATGTGATCCAATTCCCACAGTAACCTCACTCTTCTCTCTCTCTCTCTCTCTCTCTCTCTCTCTCTGCCTCTCTCTCTGTCTTCTATTGGTTCTGTTTCTCTGGAAGAGCTGGATTAATACAAATTTGGAATAAAAAACAGGATCACTCAGCAAGCCAATGACAGAGCCTATCATCCTGCTGAGAAGGCAGTTTATAATAGTGATATGCTGTGCAAGTCTCAGGAAAATGCTTTTTGGCATCAAACCAAATATAGAATAGGGTGAATAGATAGCAAATGAGATGTTTTATTGAAGATCAAGCTAGTTCATGTGAATAATTTCATCCTATCATTTTTATGTTGCTCCTATGTAGATATCATTAATCCGTTCAGCTGAAACTCTTGATTTCTGAATGTCTTAATCTCCAACTGCCTGGATTTTTTTTTTTTCACTTGAAGCTTCTTTTGCTTAATTATACATCAGGCAGATTGGAAGTGTTAGAGAAATGAAATTGGGAGCCTCCCAACCAATGACTAATGGGAATTGGTGGGTAAATACTCCAGCTCCATCCTCCAGAGTGAGAGGACTCTGAAGTGTGAGTTCTATTCTGACTGTCAGAGTTCTATACAGACTATCAGGGATTAGGTTTTATGTTACCACAAAAAAGCTGCCTTCCTTCCTTCCTTAAATATGTTCCCACTTTCCTACAAGTGTTTGCTGCTATCATCTCTCAAACAAAATACTTCCCCTCAAATCTTTGTCTCAGGGCCAGCTTTTGGGAGAACACAATCAAAGGCAATTCCACTTGGTGGGAGGTGTTACTCAGGTACAGAACATGCTTGGAGCCTGTGAGCTCATTACAACTGCCTATCACCTTCATTAATATGACTCCCAATTTATAAATCTATATATTGAGAACCAAAAGATGTCTTTTATAATACCACATCTTAAGATAGACAAGAGTTTGGTAAATGACAGACCATGGGCCAAATCTGGCTTCCTACTGTTTTTATGTTCTGCATCCTGCAAGCTAAGAATCATTTTTACGTTTTAAAATGGCGATAATTATGCTAAGATATATAAATTGTTACATAAGTTTTAAGTCATTTAAATTGTTACATGAGTTATTATATAAGTATCCTAAATGTTTGGTCCATAAAGGCTAAAGAAAGTTTTTACTATCTGGTTTTTACAGAAAGTTTGCCAATCCCTGAACTAGGTCAACAGCCCTTGGATGTCCCAGCAGTCTCTTAAATTCCACATTTATATTAACCATGCCAATCACGATGTCTGACCCACCAAAAGCCATGAGACCAGAGAGGGGACTTATCCAATGGGTGCCAACTTATACAATATAAGCAACCCATGCTGTATCCTGTCCTGAAAACATGGCCAAGCCCAATCAGTTGTTTTCTCTTTGGAATTTTAAATAGGCAACATGGAGGAAATAAGACAGCAGGAGCCACCAGAGTTTAAAAAAAGAAAGTATAGAAAAAATTCATGAGATAGAATCAAGTTTGGGGATATATGGGGTGGAAAGACAGGGTAAGGGTGCAAAATCGAAATTATGAGAGAGCAAGACAAGCAAATGTTCTGAGGAATCCAAAACCTTGACACTAAGGGCAAGTAGCTCTGAGACGGGGAATAGACATATAAAGATTGCAATCCAGATATTCTGACTCAAACAACTCTTTTGCATACTATAAATCCCCTGAGGACAGTCATATCTTAGTCCTCGTTGTAATCCTAGAACTAGATATTATTAAAATGAATCAAATAAAAATTGATTAACATTCATTAATTACATCAGGGCTCTTGCTTTCCATCTCATGCTCCAAATGGAATATCTTTTAATTGACTTTTGTTGCCATTTAATTTGTATGTTGTTAGTCGCCCTTAATGAGTTTGCGCCTTGACTTTCCAATTGAATTAGAAGACCCACAGGCTAGAAACAGTGATGAAAACAGCTTCATACCATTCTTTTCACACATTCTAGTGTAGTCACTAAATACTCTGGATGAATTGTTGCTGAGTGACTCATCAATAGATTAAAAAAATTTTTTTTCTTTTGCTCTGCAAGAAGGCATGCAGAGTATATTTATATCAGAACAATCTCTTCAGTGGAGTGGAGGAGGATCTTTCACTTTTACATCTATAATTCTCTACCTCCATAAGTTCTAACCAAAACCTTATCTGTCTACAGTGTTTGGTGACTTTGTTCATCATTTTCCTTCTCCCTGGTGAATTATTTTCATGTTTCAAGTTTCATAAATTTTCTCTGGGACACAGTTTTTGGACGTTACTCACTTTGATTCCCAGCAGGATCATCTTTAAAATATTCTATCATCTTATGAAATAATAGATAATGGATCCGCCAGGGGTAAAATGTTTTGTTTTTGGGAATCAGACATACAACAATAATTTTTAATATAACAGGCACTTGTACTGCTAGACATGTACCAACTAAAAGTGATTTATCTTTAGACAACACCGTTATCAAATGTTTTAGTGTTATGATCCCACAATATTCTGGGAGCAAAAATGGTGTGGTAAAATATTTGTGAAATGCTATCAGGAAGCAGAGCTAATCCACAAGAAAACTCACACATATTTTTATAATACTTGGGCTGTCACTTGGAGGTATGTGAACTTTTCTATTAGTCTTTCTAGTTTCTGCAGTTTCTGCAGGACTTGGCTTTGCATGTACCAGGGAATGTCACTGCTCCCTGTGCTCAAGCTGGTTGTCACCAACTTATTTAGTCAGATGGCCCTGGGGCATATCCAATAAGAAGCCAACCGCAAAAATGAGCAGTTGCTGTTTATAAAATCCACACATTGTTATATAATCCAGATGACAGCACAAGTGGGAAATGCTGCTAATATTCAGCTTTAACCACAATCTTAACACTTGCAGATAGCAAATGTGTGGCTAGGGTGTCTAGTTTTGCATTAGGCAAGGTCATGGTAGAAATAGAAACTCTATGAGCTAGGTCTATTATGCTGAAATTTTATTGTGCTAGTTACATACTGAGGCAACAGGGAGCGGAGAATTGGACCAATGTGAAGAGCCAAAGTCAGTTTTCCACAAATCCCTTGGCTGGTTCTGCCAATCTTCAGTGTTCCGTATTTAGCTGTGTGCTTATTATGGCATAGTTTCCATTTCTAAATGTGACGCTGGATACATCTGCCATTGAATCATTCACAGAGCTAACTTTTACCTCTCAAGGAACATATCACCATAGCTAAAAAGGCCATTTAAATGTGGCAGGGTAAATAACCAAAATAAAATGCATTAAAAACGAAAATAACCATACATCTTTTGCTTTTGTTAATTTACAAAGTTTCATCCTACCAATACCTCTTTGTATTTATCCATAGTCTATGCAATTTTATAACTAATAGTGAGGGTTTTTTTCCCCACATAACAAGAAGGTACTAGTTCAGTAGGGCTAGATTAGTGGCTCAATTATGTCAAGGTTCAGCTATAATTTACTTGGTTTTTCTCTAATGGGCTCAGGTTGTTCCTATAGCTCCAGCCATCATTGCTATGTTTGGGTTCAGAGAGTGGAAAAGGAGAACCATGATTCTAAATATCTGAAGATGCCTTCAGATATTTTCTAGACTAAAACTTAAACCACACTAACATAGTGGCAAGGAAAATAGAGCATTTGATGATAATGATTGGCTTGGACAACAGTAAATTATCTAAGAGTGAGCATGTTCATATTCAGAACAAAATCGAGGTTCCGTTGGCAAAGAAGAAACGTGTTCTGGACCCTAGGTAGGTGTGTGACAATGTCTGCAAAAACATCCTTTGGGGACACTCAAGTCTCTTCTTCTGTAATCCCACTGCTTTCCCCATCTTGGCTTTTTCTTTTTGCTCTTGTTTGTCTGACCCATCAAAATAATTTCTTAGTGAATTTAAAAATAATACCCAAGCCAAGAAGTTAATACAGAGCTAATTATTATAAAAATTATACAAATTTAAGAGTGGAAGAAGAATGCAAAAAAAACCCAAATGACTTTAAAAGCAGGAGCTTTGGAGTCAGGTGGAATCATTTTTGAGTCCTGTCTCAATCAGTGTTTCCTACTACAAGTGTGATTTAAATTTAGCTTCCTGGAAATGCAGTTTTACTGCAAAATGTAAATGAATGCAATAATAAAAATGCAAATGAAAGCAATAATAAAAATGCTCAAATCAGAAAGCAGTTTTGAGGATTAAACCCTTGTCAAATACTTGTCAAAGTGCCTAATCTATGGTAAAGCATAAATGTTAGCTATAGTGAAACAGTCATTGCTTAAAGCTTAAAGACTATTTTGATGTCACTGTTTTATATTAATTTAAAAAAATGTGTAAGATTAGATGTGTTGATTTGGGACTCTATTAAATGTTTAGGATTGTTATGGTTCAAATAAATGTATTAGTATATTGATTTAACAGACATGCTGGGCATGATAGATGCACACCTTGAGTTAGGTGTTGGTGTCTCAAAGATGAAGTGGTTGATGAGTTTAATAGCTTGGAAAAATTACATGTAAATAAATAAATGCATACATATACACATAAGTTGGCACATTCGGATGTTCATCACGTTGGGGTTGTTCAATGGGAAGTGAGACAGGAAGTTCAGTTCTGTTTAAAATCTTATTTCATACTTAGATTTGTTGCATGGGTGAATGTCAGAGAAACAGTTAGAATATGTACCTGGCACAGAGTACCCACTTGAAAAATACTGCCTCCCATTATCTTTTTTCTGCCTTATTTTTCTGGTTGCAAATGTTTAATCTCCATGTAATTAATATTGGTGTCATAAAATAATACAATATTGGACTGAGAAGATAATAACCAATGTCAGAGCCATTTATATAAAGAACTAATAAAAGTATTTTATTATCAAATAAAGATAAATAACGAATAACTATAATAAGTAATATAATAAAAATAACTGATATTTATGAAGGGAATGGGCCAGTACTGTGAAAAATTCTTTACATGCTGATTTCATGGAATACTGACATCAACCATATAAGATGAGTTCTATAAATCTTCCATTTTAGAAGTGAGAAAACCAATATGTAGAAGACACGTATAATTTTTCCAAGGTTATGAATATATGAAATATTGTAACTTGTAGCAAATCCAGGTTTAAGCCCACTCTAGCCTCCAAGCTCTTATCTTCAATGATGTTATGCTGCTTCTTGTCTTGTTTACTAATTACTTCACATACTAATGTTTACTCAATAAGTCGATTCACAAAATGAAACCTAAGTGGAGAGTTTCTAATGGAAGAGGCTCCCTCCTGCTCACTATTTTACTAAAGCTTTGGGACCATCACATGTTGCCTTTGCTTTTACAAGACTCAGGAGATCAGACACAAATGAGCATTTTGCTCATGAGATCATCTAGTTTCAAAGGCAGATTTTGTTCTACTGCTTATATTTTAGCTTCCCATTTTAATTCCACAATATAAGGTGCTCTTATTATTTGAAAATATGAAAAAATTAGATTTAAAGCCAGAGAAATATGTCCTGCACATTGTTCAACACTTTTTGGGACTTACTGATCTTTCAGTGCTTTCGTGTTCACATTCCTTAAAATATCCAGTAATTGTGCTGTTCATTCATTCATCTGAAGGGAAAGAAGAGGACTAATTAGGATGGCACCATAAATGATCTTCCGGTTTTCATCAACTGTCCTTCCCTAAAGTGTAGCCAATTTCCATTAACTGGAGGAAAAATTAAGAAAAAATTTTTTTGAGAAATTTGTGATGCTGCTAGGCAACCCATACTTTTGGTGCTTACAATCTACAAAATTAAGAGGTTATAAAGTTAAATATGGCTCTACCGAGCTCACCAGATAAACAGCCCCCTACTCCAAAAATCCATTAGGTTTTACCACGAGCACCTAAAATTCAACACATCCAAAATAAAACCCATCACCTTCCACCTCTTCCTCCATCCTCCAAATAAATGGTCTGTTTCTCTGGAAAATTCTTCTCCTTTATCGACATTTCTATCTATCCCATTTCCCAAGTCAGATATTTGAAAGTTGACTCTGGCTCTATTTTACCTAACCTTCTGCATCTAACCAAGCCTAAAAAAAATATAAAATTAACGATTCTCAAATATCTGTTCTGGTCATCTATCTGGCACCACCTTCAGACCACCAACTTTTATCAACTTCCCTTGAATTATTGGAATGATCTGTTGTCTTCAGTGACAAGTGTCACTCCTTAAGTTACTCTCCAAGCTCCATCAGATAATCTTTGTTTAAACAAGGCTGATGCCATTGTTTTTCTTCTTACCAATCTTCTGGGATTTCCTTTGACTTTAAGAAGAATTCCATTTTTTTTTTTAGATGATTCCACTCTGGAGAGGACTTAGTCTCTGCTCACCTGTTCAACTTCTCCTCCATCTGCTTCTTCCCTGAGGCATGGCTCAGTCAGGATGAACGCTGCATGGTTCTTCAAGAAAGTTCTGGTCTCTATTACTTCCAGTAGTCTGTAATGATATTCTTGCTGCCTAGAAACTTTTGCTGTCCTTTATATCCATTTTGAGTGGCTAATTCTTCAGGTTGCAGCTGAGAAATTACTTATCTGGGAAACCTTCCTTGATTTTCAGGATTAGATTGTAGCCTTTCTCTGGGCTTACCCTTACCACACTGCATACTCTCCCTAGTCTACTACCTCTTTGAAGGACTGTGTATTTGTTAATCAGGTTATATCCTTGTGGTCTAGCATACAATAGCTGTTCAGCAAACACTTACTGAAGAAATGGCACGCTGATTTCTTCAGCGTGGAAGAAGGAAACTGGGGTCATTTGTGGAATTACTTCTAGTACATTGTATACCTTTGACTCAATTATCTTGATATTTTGAGATAAAGCCTGTGAATGTGTGTGTGTGTGTGTGTGTGTCCATATAGATGTTTAACCTGAGTTATTAGGGTTATTACTATCAATATTTCCTTTTCTAACCTGGATAAACTAGGCTCTTTCAGAAGACTGAGGGAAGTTTTTAGATTTGAGGCATTCAGCTCACCTGCATTAATTTCCTGTTGCTATGTAATAAATTACCACAAAATTTGTGGCTTAAAATAATACCCATTAACTATTTCACAGTTCTGAAGGTCAGATGTCCAGTTCAGCATGGCTGTGTTCTCTGCCCAGAGTATCACAAAGCTGAAATGAAGATTTATCTAGACTGAATTCTCTTCTCCAAGATCTAGGAAAAACAAGTCCTCTTTTAAGCCCATTCTTGTTGGCAGAATTCAGTTCCTATGGTTGCAGGACTTGATGTCCCTGTCTCCTTGCTGGCTGTCAACTCTCAGTTTCTGGTGGCCTCTTGCATTCCTTACTGTCGCCCCTTCCATCTTCAAGTAAGCTGTGGTGTACTGAGCCATTCACGTTTTCGATCTATGACTTACATTTCTTCTGCTGGAGAAGACTTTATGCTTGCAAAGGGCTCATGTGTTTATGTCAGGCCCACATATGCTCTTTATCTTATAGTCAATTGAGGTGGGACTTTAATGACATCCATGAAGTCTCTTCAGAGTTGTATCACATACCTATATTGGTGTTTGATTGGGTAAGTGGGAAGTATGTGTATACCGGGGGCCAAGAATTTGGCAGGGGGGGGCGTCATTGTAAAATTCTACCTACCATACCACCAAATTATACAAAAAAATGAATATAAATGAAAACCAAATAAAATATCAACAAAATTTGGTGATAAGAATTGGGTTTGAGTGGCAGGAGACATGCTCTAATTTTTGAAAGGAAATCTAGCTTCTTGATAATGTCACACTTGATATTATGTGCTGTGAAACTTGTCCTATACAAACATTAAATGATATAAATTCGGGTCTGCTTTTTGGCTTCTGTTCCAGGTTACCTGACTTTCTTGCTCACAGCCTCTGTTTGGCCCTAGGCACATGTTTTACTGAGTTGCTGATGTTTCTCCATTTTCATTTCTATTATCATTGTCATCATCACTTTTTATCACACCATTTACTGAACACTTACTCTGTACCAACATGCTAGGCATCTTATTTCATTTAATTTATTCAATAACTCTTATCTAGTTATGAGTGTGCCCATTTCATTAATTCACTCAAGACTAGTCAGCAGATAAGTAGTCGAGGCTCTGGTTGTCTGATTCTAAAGTCCCTTTGTTTCTTCTCAATATTATTCTGTTGTCTTTTGAAGATGTGGTAAACCAGGAGCATGTGCTGAAAAGGTGAGGATTAGAACTCAGTGCTTTACACTGCCAGGCTTATTCTTCCAACTCTTCAGCTGTTAAGTCAGTAAGGAAAAGATGCCCTGCCTGCCTTCTAAGAAATTGGCTCCTGTGAGCAAATGATACAGGCTTCATTTATTTCCTCTGACATGAATTAATTGCGAACTAAGTGACCAAATCATCATAATACAATTGCCTCTAAATACTAAATTGTAAACTTGCGTGAATCAGGATCATGTGTCCTGTAACATTTCTTTCTTTCTTTTTTAATTGAGCTTCACTCTGACATTCTCAGTAAAATGTAACAATGGGTTGCTCTGTTTCAAGAGTTAGTCAGACCCAGCTGTTATGAAAATAATATGTTTGAGAAAATTCACTTGACATTTGATGGCCTTACGATACTTCTGACAGGATATAATAAACGCATTAGGGAGAAACAGAAGCCTTCCTTGTATAGCCACGTTATTTCTGGGCATGACCGAATTCCCTCAAAGTGGGGTGGGTGAGTTTTCAAGACAAGCTGAGACTTCATCGCCTAGAGTCCTGCGGCCAAAGTGACTGAATTTACTTTCTCTTCTTCTGTCCACTGTCCTTGATCTGATGAAAAGAAAACATTACTTTCCTTAGCCAACAATTTCTTTTTTCTTCTTCTTCTCCTCTCCTGAAATCTAAATTTATTACAAGTGCTTGGGTTTTAAAAGATTTTCTCAGTCTTTCTTCCACTCAGGAACAGCTGGGACAACTCTCTTGGGAAAGTGATTGGAAGCAGGAAGTGGCAATTGGGATTCCTGATTTCAGTTCCCAGGCTTCTCCTGAGCTCTCTGTGGGACTCTGAAGGGCTCATCTCAACCTCTTTGCTAAGTTCCTTGCTATAAAATTTCAGCCTCCAATTCCCTGCTGCTTTGCTTGTGTTCTTTCTCAAACAGGTAATATGAAGAGGGAAGAGAACCAACTTTAGAATCTAAATCCCAGCTCTCTATGGTCTACAAAGTGACCAAGCTTATTCAGGCCAGATTTAACGTTCATAGAATGAGACCAATAATGGCCACCTTGAAAAGCTACTATAAATATCAAATGAGAGCAAATTTAGAAAATACTTTACATAGTTCTTGGCAGGTTGCTTAAATTCTATACTAGATTTATTTGCCTGGAAGTTTCTGCAGTTTCTTTAAGTCATTCTGTTCAACCTGTCAGTAAATATGTGCCTGACCTTATGTTTTTAAAAAATGCTTCATAATAAAATATTCATATTAAATGGAATTATAACAATTATAATGTGTGTATATATATATATGTAAATATAAACACGTTTCAGCTTAAAGAGCTTATTCTTTTTTTTCCCATTTATTTATTTTATTGCATTTTAGGTTTTGGGGTACATGTGAAGAACATGCATGATTGTTGCATAGGTACACATGTGGCAGTGTGATTTGCTGCCTTCCTCCCCATCACCTACATCTGGCATCTCTCCCCTTGCTATCTCTCCCCAGCTCCCCACCCCCCACCGTCCCTCCCCTATTTCCCCCCAACTGACCCCAGTGTGCAGTGCTCCCCTCCCCGTGTCCATGTGTTCTCATTGTTCAACACCTGCCTATGAGTGAGAACATGCGGTGTTTGATCTTCTGCTCTTCTGTCAGTTTGCTGAGAATGATGGTTTCCAGGTTCATCCATGTCCTTACAAAGGACCCAAACTCATCGTTTTTGATGGCTGCATAATATTCCATGGTGTATATATGCCACATTTTCCCTGTCCAGTCTATCATCGATGGGCATTTGTGTTGTTTCCAGGTCTTTGCTATTGTAAACTGTGCTGCAATGAACATTCGTGTGCATGTGTCCTTATAGTAGAACGATTTATGATCCTTTGGATATATACCCAGTAATGGGATTGCTGGGCCAAATGGAATTTCTATTTCTAGGTCCTTGAGGAATCGCCGCACTGTCTTCCACAATGGTTGAACTAATTTACACTCCCACCAACAGTGTAAAAGTGTTCCTATTTCTCCACATCCTCTCCAGCATCTGTTGTCTCCAGATGTTTTAATGATTGCCATTCTAACTGGCGTGAGATGGTATCTCAATGTTGTTTTGATTTGCATTTCTCTGATGACCAGTGATGATGAGCATTTTTTCCTATGTTTGTTGGCCTCATAGATGTCTTCTTTTGTAAAGTATCTGTTCATATCCTTTGCCCACTTTTGAATGGGCTTGTTAGCTTTTTTCTTGTAAATCTGTTTTAGTTCTTTGTAAATTCTGGATATCAGCCCTTTGTCAGATGGGTAAACTGCAAAAATTTTCCCCCATTCTGTTGGTTGCCGATTCACTCTAACGACTGTTTCTTTTGCTGTGCAGAAGCTGTGGAGTTTGATTAGGTCCCATTTGTCTATTTTGGCTTTTGTTGTCAATGCTTTTCTTAAGGCTATCCTCACTTAATGTTCTGATTCACTGTATCATAACCTCCACCAGAAACGGATCTGTGTCTGTCTTTCATGTCTGTTTCATGAATAACTAAAAAGAGTACAGGGTGAGAGGGAACGGTTTCCGGATGAAGCTGCCTCATCTTGGATCACTAGGCATTAGTTACATTCTCATAAGGAATGTGCAACCTAGATCCCTAGCATATACAGTTCACGATAGGGTTCGTGCTCCTATAAAAACCTAATGCTACCCCTGATTGGACAGGGAGGTGGGTCTCAGGCTGCAATGCTCACTTGCCTGAGCTCACCTCCTGCCATGTAGCCTGGTTCCTAGCAGGCCACAGACCAGTACTAGTCCATGGCCCAGAGATTTGGGATCCCTGCCCTAGAGATATACTAAATGAGTATGTTATGTAATTAGTGAAATGTCCTTCCAAATATGTTCTATCTTGTATGTTTGGCTTTCCCTTGTGTACTTTATATGAGGGGTTGGCAAACTAAGGTCTGTGGGCTAAACACTACCTGTTGTCTGTTTCTGTAAATTTAAATTCAGCCATGCCTGTTCGCTACATAGTGCTTATATTTGTTTTTGCACCACTGCAAAAGCAGTTTAATAGTTGTACAAAAGACTACATATATTGAGAGCTTCAAAATGCTTACTGTCTAGTTCTCTGTCTTTTACTAGAGGTAGAGTGATATTTCCAAAGTAAAAATCCAATTGTGTCACTATCCTTGCTTAAAGTCCTCAATGACTCAATCATTCCTATAAAGAAGTCTAATATTTTTCTGTTACATTATCTGAACCCTGCCAATCTCTGCAGGCCCATACCTTGCTACTTTTTTTTCTTAAATCATGTAATTTTTCAGACTGTCAAAGATGCCAGACCTTTGTATAAGCTATTGCCTGTGCTGGGAACATTGCTCCTTCCAGTGTTTTCTCTTGTTAATCTCTACTCATCCTTCTTGAATTTACTTAAACACCATTTCTGTGGGAATGCTTTCTCTGAAGGTACCAGTGAGAATGCTTTCTTTGAAGTTAGTAGTTTCTTGTTCATGGTCCAACTGCATCTTGTACTTTTCTTATTCCAGCACTAATCAGCACTTTGCTAATGATAAAACCCAGGTACAAGGGGATTATTCAATTTGACCATGGTCACAGTGGTAAGCAGAGAGTTTGGGATTTGAATTGAGATCTGTCTAAATCTAATGGCCACTTTCTTTCTACTACATTTTGCATCTTATTAATATATAAGATAATATTCATAGCACAGGGAATCAGTACAGGATGATATATAAGTCTAATGAAGCATAACCTTGGGATTTTCTAATCAATGCACAATCCCAGCCACAGAAATAGTAATAATGGTAGCTGCAACAGGCCTGTAACAGTCAATTTAGTTGGTAAGTGCAAGATTTATAGATGTCCCTGTTGTTATAAGTTATCTGCTATTTCATAACAAATTACCCCAATGCACAGAGGCTTAAAGAAACAAGCCTGTATCATCTTACAGTTCTATGGATCAGAAATCTGGGTGTGGCTTAGTTGGCACTTCTGGCTCAGCATCTCTCAAGAGGTTGTGGTCAAGTTGTCACCCAAAGCTGTGGTCTCATCTGAAGGCCTGACTAGAGAGACATCTGCTTCTAAGTTTACTCACATGATTGTTGGAAGCCCTCAGTCCCTTCCCTTGTGGTTCTTCCAAGCAGCTACCTCACATAATGACAGCTGGCTTTCTCCAGGGAAAAGTGATCTGAGAGGGTGAGATACAACTCCCAACCTGGAGTCTTTCATAACTTAATCTCAAAAGTGACATCACATCATTTTAAACATATTCTATTCATTAGAAGTGAGTCAAAAGATCAGGCCCACACTCACAGAAAAGGAATTAGATGAAGACGTGAATACCAGGAAGTGGGATCATTGGCGGCCATGTTGGAGCTGGCTCAGTGTTCTCTCAGTGTTCTGCTCTTACTCTGCATTCCACCTGCGAAGTTTTAGACCACAGAGGTTCCTTCCAGTTGGATTTAAATTATAGGTTTGTTCATGCTTTTTTACAGGAACATATGGGGTATTTGCATATTGACATTTGGGGCTGAATAATTCTTTGTTACTATAGGCTAGTTTGTGCTTTATAGGATATTTAGAAGCATTCCTGGCCTCTACCCACTAGATCCCAGTTGCACCTCTTCTATTCAGTGTAATAATAAAAAATGTCTTCAGACATTACCACATTCTTAGATTCATCAGAAGTCACTGTTGGGGGCTGAGGCTTAGTTAGTGAGGAATGTCAACAGCCTCAACAAAGTTAGGTTTCTGCCAAGAGAGAGTATGAACAGGTGTAGGGCAGGTAACTGGCAGTGTTTTTAAAAAGAAATCTAAATCCTAACTTACATAGTTTCAGGTAACTGGTAAATAGCATTAAAATATGAAAAACACTTTGTAAGGTTATAAGGACCCAGGCACGAAGGTATTAAAAAGACAACTTGAATATGTATTCTATGCCCAAATCTCTCAACAATAGAAATTCTGACTTAGAATTACCAAGTTTATCAATGCTTAAAACCTAATTCCCTCTACTTTTATCTATTAAACATAGATTTTCTCCAAGAAATTTGACATCTGGTTCTCTTATTCCAGAAAGTAGCCTGGTGTCTCAGTACATATCTTATGAATCAATAAATGGCTTTTATTAATCCTTTTGGCTTTTACCATTTGTATGTAAACAGATGATACTGGAGCATAAATATACAGCCCAGAGAGCTTTCTTGTGCTCCAGATCTATTCATCTTTCATTTATCTATAACATCTGTATATGCAGGGACCTTTCAAATTGATCAATTTTAAAAGTAAACTTATCATCTCTTTCCTAGAATCTTTTTCATATTCTTGAATTTCATATCTCAGTGATTACCAAGATAGAAACATGAAAATCATCTTTGATTCATCCCTTTCTCTTATCCCACCTCTCATAATGTCCTACCATTCAACCACATGAATGTTCATTAAACATGAACATTTATTCATTCCACAATCATTCAATGAACATCTGGTGTGTTTTAGGGACAGTGGCACTTCTCTCTACCACTACTGACACTGTTTTCATTCACAATCTCATTACATTTTATCCAGAATAGTGATATTATTTTGTAAGTGACTGGGGCTATTTAATGTGTTCAGGCTATATACGTAAGGATTACTTGACAAGAAAAGCAATGATACTAGATAAATCTATTTATTCCTTTATTAAATGTTGATATCTTTGATTTATAATTAGAATCATATTTAATTTTAGTCCATTCATACAGAATAAGTGGTGGGAAAAAATATCACACAATGAATTAGAGAGAAAGTTAAGATAAAGCCAGTTGCTTTACAGTGATTGAAATGAAATGCTTACTCAAACAGAGTATGTCTTCTACTCACCAAAACAACCAGATGATTTGTTATAGATTTCTAGCTATCCAATCCTGAAATATCCATTACTTTAATTGCAGTAGATCAATACTGTGATCATCCTTTCCTTTGAGCAATGAAAGAAACACTCATCTCTATTCTCCCTAGGCTTCTGTTGCTTTCTAAAAATAAGGCAGTGCTCAGGGACCTTATGTTAAAAGTAATAACTGTGCCTGGAAATAGCCCTCTGCTGTGAAGTAGGAGTATATTCTCATAGTAGATTGCCTCACTATGAGTCACAAGACCCATTGCTACCTTTTGGTGGTGGGTTGGTGATTACGAACAAGTCACTGAAGCCCTCAAAGCCTCAGTTCTGCCATCTGTAAAGCGGAGATAATTTCCTGATTTCTTTATAGTGTTTTTCTGAGCATTATATAAAATTTTGTTTGTGAAACCATTTGAGGGTTATAAACACTACATAAGAAACTGATATGTCTTTTTCAGAGTGTCATTATTAATTGTGTAAATTTAGGCCTCTTGCTACTTAGCCTCTCAAATGTTATTTTCCCTCTCTTCTTAATGGAAATAATAGCTCAACAATCTGCAATGTGGATTCATGCGAGACTTATGACTTAATAAATGTTAGTCTCTCAACATTCTCGATGTCTTTTATAAGAAATATTTTTATGAATAAGACTGATCAAAATATCAATTACAAGTTTTTAGCACTATTTCAATTTTATTATCATATATAATATATACACAAAGTTGAACAAAGCTAGCATTATTAGAAAAAATTGTAGTTCAACTCACTTTAGAGACAAGCAGATAACTTCCCATGGGAGCAGTCCCTCCTGTGGGAACCTCTCAAGTAAACTTATGGCACAAAAAGGTAATACAAAACACGTTTTCTCTTGTGCACTAATGGCTCTCAGTAAGAGACAGATGAGCTGAAGGACCTGAAGCATATATAACCTACCAGTTAACTCAAAATTGATCTCGATTCAATGCATTGAAGTCAAAATTTTTCCACATTTTATTTTTAGAAATTGACAAGATGGCTCAAAAATGTAAATAAAACTCAGAGGCCTTAAAATAGCCAAGAAAACTTTGGAGAAGAATAAAGCTAGATGACTTATATCATCTGATTTCAAGATTCATTATAAACCTACAGTAATTCTGGGACTTTGGTTGGTGATACAAGTCTAGACCTATGCATAAATAGTCAATAAGCTTAACATAAATATTCCAATGCAATTTGACAGGAAAGAGGAAAGCCTTTACAACAGTGCTGAAACAATTGAATATTCATATGGAGCAAAATAAATCTTGAGTTCTATCTTACAGCCTATGAAAATGAGTTAGAGATGGATAATAGATCCAAATGTGTAAATAAAATCTATAAAATGTTTTTAAAGAAAAAATAATGAAGTATCATTATAGTAATAGAGTAGGTTAAGATTTTTTAGACAGGACACAAAGACGTTAACCATTAAAAATTGATAAATTAGACTTTAAGAAAAAACTTCTGCTTACCAAAAGACACTAGTAGAAATATGAAAAGGCAGGGCATGATTGGGAGAATATATTCACAAAATATATCTGACAAAGAAATTATGTCCAGAATAAATAGCTCCTATAAATTAATAATAAAAGATAGACATATTACTGCTCAAGATGAAATATCAAGAATCAGATTTACCCTCCTGAGAAAAGTGAAAAAAAAACACACATAAGAATAAGATATTCAAGGCATCAATTAATAAAGGAAAATGATTCCTAAAAAGGGACAGATACAAGGTGAGATCTATAATTACTTCCTATTTTTTCCTTGAGAAAGTTTATATGCTGAAGTACAAGGAGGAAAAGGCAAGACAGAGCCTGGCAAACTTCTTGAGTTGAAGAGATGTATCTGTCTTGAGAGATAAAGGTTGCTAGAGTTTGAAGGATGTAGAACTGTAAAGGAAAGAGCTGCATAATGATAGACCTCTGGAAACCTACAGAGGTTCCTTCTTGAGTAATCAGCTGATTACTGTTGAGCTCATATGTGTGAAGCCTGGGAAAGAACCATTCAAAAGGATAAGAGATGAATGTGTTGCACTCACGCTGGGCTAGACTTGGTGCTTATCCAGTTAGACTAGAAAATCTAATGTTTTACAGAGTACTGGATAAAATATGCAGAATGGTTTTGCCTTAGTATTGGGCAATAACTAGTTTTAGATTTAGGACTGCTTTGGTCTCACCTAATAAACCTTAACAGCAAGACTCCAAGGGATAAAACTGTTTCCAAGTAACTTACCTGCATTCCAGAGCAATGCAAAAGTGTAATTATTGGAAACAAATCTATCTAGCATCCAATGAAGTAAAATTCACAATGTCTTTCATCATATAATAATAAAAAATACCAGGCATGCAAAACAGACAAAAATATGATCTATAATATGGAGAAACACCAACCAATTGAAGCCAGGCCAGAAATAATACAGATGTTACATTTGTCAGGCAAGAACATTAAAACGGTTATTCTAACATAATTCTAGATCTTCAGAACATTCAGTGGAAATATGAAAAAAATCTAAAAGACCCAAATCAAATTTCTTCACATTAAAAACCTGTGTGTGGTATAGAATATATACTGAATGGAATTAACACAATATAGACATTGAGGAATAAAGTATCAGTAAACTTTAAGGCAAAGAATGAAAACTATTTGGTATAGAACATAAATAAAAGATAAAATTTTTAATAAAAAAATAGTTGCAGAACGACTTTGAGCAATGTAATCTGCAAATAAGTAGAGCTGCCAAAGGAGAGGAGAAAGGGGTTGACAGGAAAATAGTTGAAAAAATAATTGCTAAAAACATTCCTAATTTGATGAAAAATATAGACCTAGAGATCCAGGAATCTCAATGATAAAGAAGTATAACAAACATAAGCAAAACTGTAACATAAAATATAAGAATTAAATTGTTTAAAACTGGGAGTAAAGAAAAACATCTTAAAAGCAACTAGAAGGAAGACCTATTACATATAGAACAAAGATATGGAAAGCATCAGATTTTTCAAAACCAATGCAAATGTGTAGACAATGTAGCAACATCTTTAAAGTGCTGAAAAATAATCAGGAAACCAATAATCTGTCAAGTTAGAATACTAAGCCCAGTGAAAATCTTCCGAAAATGCAGGCAAAATAAATATTCATTTAAACATGCAGCAGCTAAAAGAATTTATCATCTATAAGACTGAACTACAAGGAATATTCAAGAAAGTCCTTCAGGTAGAAGAAAAATGATACTTAATAGCAATAGCAATCTACATAAGGAAATGAAGAACACTGGAAATCTTAACTCCTTGGGTGAATATATAACACTTTTTTCTTATTATTTAAGTCCCTTTGTAAAGGAGTTGGCTGTTTAAACAAAAATAATAATGATACAGTGTAGGATATATAACATTTAAAGTTAAAATGTATGACAAAAATAGCACAAAAATAGAGAAGCGAAAATGGTATTATACTATTGTCAATTTTTTATACTATAGATGTAGTTGTATATCACTAGAATTAGGTTGTGGTAAAGACGGATGCTTTAAACCTCAAAGCAACCACACACAGAAAAGAGGCCCTGCTAAGAAGAAAATGAATATGATGCATATAAACCTAAACATCTTAGAATTCATCTTAGAATACATTTAGTAGTCTAAATGCTGCAGTTGAAAATGAAAGATTGTTAAATTGGATAGATGAGCAAAACCTAACCATAGTCCCCTTGAAGGAGAAAAAATTATTTTAAAAATGAAGACAAAAATATATTAAAAATAAAGTGGTAGACAAAGATATACTCTGCTAACATCAATCAGAAAAATGCTGAGGTGGCTGTATTAACATTAGATACACAAAACAATATTTTGCAACACAGAACATTACCAGAAACAAGATGATTATTTCATAATGATAAATAAGTTCTTCTAGATAATATGATAGTTCTAAACATTTTATGCACCTAATAATGATAGATAAGTAACCCAGTTAAAATGAACAAAAGACTTGAGTGGGCAAAAATATATATCAATATTTATAAAGGAGTTCAACATTATCAATTTGTAGGAAAATGCAAAATAAAAACATGATGAAATGCCACTACATATGCATTAAAATGCCTAGAATTAAAATGACAAATTTCATTCCTAGTTATTTATGTAAAAGAAAGGAAGACAGATGTCCACAAAAATATTTGTACAAGAATTTTCATAGCAGATATATTCATAATAGCCAAACACTAGAAATAAACTATTTGTTAGTCAAGAGGTAAAAGAATAAATAAACTCTGCTATAGACATACAGTGGAATCCTTCTCAACAATAAAAAGCAATAATTTACTGGTGTATTCAACAACATGAATGAGTCTCAGAAGCATAGTGAACAGTTACAAAAATGTACAAACTGTATAATTTCATTTATATTAAGTTCAGTGAAAAAATTGTTCTGTAATGATAAAATGAGAACACTGGTTGTCTATATTAAAATTGGGTACTTACTAGAAATGAATATGTGGAAACTTTCAGGAGTGATGAAAATGTTAAATTAAATCTCTTGCTTTGGTTGGTAGTTACATGAGTGTATGTATTTATCAAAACCCATCCAATCATACACTTTAGATTTATAAAGTTTATATAAAATATACCCCACTTAAAATAATGCTATGTATATTAAATTCTTGCACACGGTTGTGTAATTGATCACCATCAGACTTGTCATTGCAGAAAACTGTGACAAAAAATAATTAAAATTATTATTTTTTGAGTCATTATAGATGAGGTACTATGTTAGACAATTTGAATAGATTATCTATGTTAATTCTCAAAATAACCATGATGGGATGCCTGTGTGTGGAATGCCACAGATCCTTACCCCCATGAAATAATTATTTAACTGCCCCAAATAATTTTTGTTTAAAGAAATCCAGGCATTTAAAGTATGTGGATATTTTCTTAAGGGCATACAGCAAATGGAAAAACATCTATTCAAAAAAAGTCACTGCTTTTGGCAAGAGCAGTGAAACTGACATTTCATTCATGACATGCTAATATACCTTCCCCCAGCTCAGTGTATCTGGAGCTCTCCTCTGGAAATTTGCACTCAGTCTCTCTCTCCACCTAGTTACCAGTCTAAGGCTATGGTTTCACTTCAAGAGTGAGTGGCACTGCTGTCTTTAATGCCTGTAGCTCCATGTTGCATAAGCTCTATTCTGGGTAAGCATGATCCAGAGGCTGAGTTTACCTTTCCTTCATCAGCTTCTACTCATGAGATAAAAGATCTGATCCAGGTATAGCAGTCGGAAAATACTGGACCCTGAAGGTCACTTCCCTAGTTTATGTATAAGGGAAGAAGTTCCACTATGGGAGAGGCAAATTGAGAATACCAGGGGTTAGTGTTCCTGCCCAGAGCCTTGCTCATAAAGTAGGGATGTCATTATAAGTAAAGTGAGTCACTGTTCCTACCCTCAGCTCTGGTACAGTAGTAAATAATACAAGGTTTTGATCCAGATTAAAAGGCAGGTATTAAGGACAGAATCTCCAAAGACCTTCCTAACTGGACTGACTTCACCTGTAAAAGAGCCTGAGAAAGTGTATGCCTGAAGGCACAGTGGAGATCCTGACATGATCAATCAAGAGAAGGCTGGTACTTTCATGATCCTCAAAGTGCAAATGAAAATGTTACCAGCTAGAATTTTAACAGAGAGAACCAGAAAAAGAGACAGTTAAGAAGAATCCTATTAGAGTTAAACCATCCCCCAAAACTGGCAGCCACATGCCCTGCAATGGATAGAATTCATGAGCAATTTATGTCCCAAGACATTGCCATAAACAACAAAGCAATTAAATAACAATTATTAAAGTCTAACATTTGAGTGTGAAGCCAATACAAGCAGATCAGCCAGGTGATCAAGGAGACTGCATATACCCCAGGCTGCACCCTTTTAAAAGTAATATCAGAACTGTACACTGTGGGAGAAGACTTCACCAAACTAGCCCCTTCAAGTCACTAAAATAAAATTAAGTAAACAAGCAAATAACAAAAATCAAGCTCTGGTTAGGGAGTCAGTTTCCATACGTGTTGTAGCATATTATTTAAAATGTATCTATTTTTCAGCGAAAAAATTATGACACATTCAGAGAAGGAGGAATGTATGATAAAAAAAAAAAAAGAATTGAGCAAAAGAAACTGCCTGTGAAGGGGACCGGATGTCAGACTTAACAGACAAATTTCAGCAAACTGACACAAGAACAGAAAACCAAACACCACATGTTCTCACTCGTAAGTGGGTGTTGAACAATGAGAACACATGAACACAGGGAAGAGAACATCACACACCACACACCGGGGCCTGGGGGTTGATGGGCTAGGATAGGAATAGCAGGGGGTTGGGGGATGTGGAGGGATAGCATTAGGAGAAATATCTAATGTAGATGGTGGAGCAATGGATGCAGCAAACCACCACCATGGCACTTGTATACCTATGTAGCAAACCTGCACGATCTGTATATGTATCCCAGAACTTAAAGTATAATAAATATATTTTTTAGAAAAGTTTACTTATCTAAGAAAAGTATTTAAGATGTATTAGTAGCTGCTCTTTACAAATTCCTTCAAAAAATAGAAAAGGAAGCAGTTCAAAAATTAGAAAAGGAAGGACTGCTTTCCCTTCCTGAGGTTAGTTATTACTGAGGTAACAAACATAGAAAAAATAAATCTTAACTATAAAACAATATCTTTTATGAATACATACAAAAAATCCTCAATAAAATACCAGAAAACTGAATCCAGCATCATATAAAAATGATTGAATACCATGGCAAAGTAGAATTACCCCAGGAATGCAAGGATAGTTTAATATCTAAACTAAATTATATAATGCAAAGTATCAATAAAATAAAGAACAAACAATGCATGACCATCAAATACAGAAGAAATGGACATGATACAAAACACTTTATAATAAAAACACTCAAGAAACTAGGAAAAGAAAGCAACTTCCTCAACTTAATAAAGGACATCTGTGAAAACTCCACAGCTAGCATAACACATAATAGTGAAAGGCTGAATAAAATTTTGTGTATGCTTTTCCTCTAAGATCAGAAAAAAGCAAAAATGTCCTTTCTCATTAATTCTAATTCAACATTTTACTGAAGGTTTTAGTCAGGGGAATTAGGCCAGAAAAAAATGAAATTAACGGTATCCAATTTAAAAGTGAAGAAGTAAATCTATCTCTATTTGCAGATGGTATAATCTTGTATATAGAAAATCATGAAAAATCAAATAAAATCTGTTAAAGCCAAAAAACAAATTTTCTCTGGTTTCAGTACATAAGAACACCATACAAAGATTGATTATAGTTCTATACATTGACAATGAACATTCTAAATATGAAATTAAGAAACAAGAAACTATTTTATAATAACATCAGAACAAAATACTTGGGGACAAAATAGTGCAAGATGTGTATATTATAAACTAAAAATCATTGTTAAAAGTAATTTAAGAATTAAATAAAAGAACAGATATCACTAAAGGGGGTGGCAAGGGATAAAAGACTACATATTGGAGACAGTGTACACTACTTTGGTGAAGGGTGCACCAAAATCTCAGAAATCACTTATAAAGATCTTATTCATGTAACCAAACACCATCTGTTTTCCAAACACCTATTGAATAAACAGAAAATTAAAAACAAAGTTAAAATGAGTGACTAAAATATTTTTAAAAATTACAGAGAAAGGAGGAAAAATAAGAATTCCTACAAAAATAATTACAAAAATTAGAAGTGTCAAAGCAATCCTACAGAAAAAGAACGAAGCTGGAGTCATTACATTACCCAACTTCAAACTACAACATAAGGCTATAGTAACCAAAACAGCATGGTCCTAGTGCAAAAACATACATAGACCAATGGAACAAAATAGATAACCCAGAAATAAAGCCACACGCCTAAAGGCAACTGGTTTTTGACAAAGTTGACAAAAGTAAGTGATGAGGAAAGAACTCTCCCTTGAATAAATGATGCTGGGATGCCTGACTAGTTATACGCAGAAGAGTGAAACTGGGCCCTTTTCTCTCACCATGTACAAAAATTATATCAAGATGGAGTAAAAATCTAAATATAAGACTTCAAACTATAAGAATGGTAGAGGAAAACCTGGGAAACACCTTTCTGGACATCAGCCTTGGGAAAGAATTTGTGACTAAGTTCTCAAAACCAATTGCAATACTGCCAAAAATTGACAAGTGGGATATAATTACTAAACAGATTCTTCAAGGAAAAATAATCAATAGAGTAAACAAACAACCTATCAAATGGGAGAAAATATTCACAAACTGTGCATGGAAGAAAGGTCTAATATCCAAAATCTATAAGAAACTTAATTCAATGAGCTCAAAACAAGTAACTCCATTAAAAAGTGAACAAAAGACATGAACAGACATTGCTCAAAAGAAGACATATAAGTGGCCATAAAACATATTTTTAAAATGGTCAACATCACTAATCATCAGGAAATGCAAATCAAAACCATATCATGCCCCAGAATGGAGATTATAAAAGGTCAAAAGCAGCAGATGCTGGTGAGGCTGTGGAGAAAGGGGAGTTTATACAGTTTTGGTGGAAATGTAAATTAGTTCAGCCACTGTGGAAAGAAGTTTGGAGGTATCTCAAAGAACTTAAAACAGAAGTACTATTTGACCCAGCAATCCCATTACTGGATGCATATATAAAAGAAAAGAAATCGTTCTTCTAAAAAGACACACATACACTCATATGTTCATCCCAGTGCTATTCACAATAGCTAAGAAATGGAGTCAACCTATGTGCTCATCAATAGTGGAATGAATAAAGAAAATGTGGTACATATACACCATGGAATACTACAGCCACAAGAAAGAAGGAAATCATGTCCTTTGTAACAACATAGATACAGCTGGAGAACTTTATGCTAAGCAAACTAGCAAAGGAACAGAAAACCAAATACTGCGTGTTTGCTCTGACTTATAAGTGGGAACTAAACATTGGGTACTCATGGAGGCACAGATGGCAATAATAAACATTGAGGACTACTAAAGAAGGGGGCAAGGGTTCTGTAGCAAATAGAAATAACAAAAATTCAACCAATCGACCAACCAACCAAAAAAAATAAAATGGATTTATGGTCTAAACATAACAGCTTAAAGTGTTCACTTATTAAAAGAAAGCCTAGAAATAACTTCTTGTGAATTCAGATTATACAGTTTTTTTTTTGTTACAATACCAAAAAACAAGCAAAGAAGGAAAAATTATAAATTTAACCATAAAAATATATTTTGTGTTGTAAAATCTACCATCAAAAAAGTGAAAAGAACAATCTATAATAAGAGAAAATATTTGTAAATCATATTTCTGCCAAAGGACTTGTATCCAGAATATACAAAGAACTAATACTCAATAATAAAAAGGTAGATAATCTAATTTTTTAAAATGAGCACAGGACCTGTATAGACATTTCTCAAAGAAAGGTATATAAATAGACAATAAGCACATGAAAAACTGCTTAATCAGTCATTAGGTAAATTCAAATGAAAATCTAAATAAGATACCACTTCATTTCTACTAGGTAGTTACAATCAGAAGGATGGATAATAAAAATTGTTAAGAATGTAGATAAATTGGAACAATGATATATTGCTGGTGGAATATACTGCTGCTTTGAAAACGGTTTGGCAGCTCCTCAAAAAGTTAACCATAGACTCAAAATATGACCCTGCAATTCTACTTCTAGAAATATAACCCAAGCGAAATGAAAACATGTCCACACAAAATCCCTTAGAAGCATTTCTCATCATAGTTAAAAAGCGGAAACAACTCAAATATTCATCATCTGATAAATGGGTAAATATAATGTAATATATTTATGCAATGGAATATTGTTTAGCAATGAAAAAGAATAAAATTGTTATACTAAAACACTGGCAAATCTTGAAAATCTTATGTTAAGTGAAAGAAGCTAGTCACAAAAGATCACATGTTGTATGTTTCCTTTTGTATAAAATAGCAAAAATAAACAAGTCTATAAAGATAGTAAATTAGTTGTTTCATAGGATTGGGAGTAGAAGTAAGAGGAATGATTACTAATTGTGTTTTTTTATCAATGTGATGAAATATTTTAAAGTTAGTTTGTAGTGATGGTGGCATAGCTCTGTAGATATATGAAAAATAATTGTCTTACACTTTAAATAAGATAAATGTATGATATATAAATTATATATATCATGTCTCAACAAAGCTCTTAAATTACAACCCTAAAAATTATTATTCATGTTATTTTACAGATGAGGAAAGTAAGTCCACATAAAACACAGTTGATCAAGCTAGGATTCCAACTAGACCCTAGCTGATTACAAAGCCCATGTTTTGCCACCATATTACCCATCTGTTGAAGTGAGTCATACACCAATTCCATTGTTCACATTTAATGGAAACAAGGAAGAACAGTAGAATCCAGAATAGCAAGTGCTGCCCAAGAATGTAACCATAGTATGTGTCCTTGAATATGGTGAATCTTGAGTACTTTGATAGTAAGCAATGGAATGGAAAAAAGAAGCTCAGAATGGAAATAACAATCCCTTTGCCAAATATGGGGGTTTACAGTCTTCTTCATAAGAGACTGTAAGGGTGATGAGCCTGCATGATATGGTTTGACTGTGCCCCCACCCAAATCTCATGTCAAATTGTAACTCCCATGTGTCAAGGGAGGGACCGAGTGGGAGGTGATTGGATAATGGGGGTGAACTTTGCCCTTGCTGTTTTCGTGATAGTGAGTGAGTTCTCATGAGATCTGATGTTTTTAAAGTATGGCACTTCCTTCTTGCTCTCTCTCTTCTGCCACCTTGTGAAGGTGCCTGCTTCTTCTTCACCTTCTGCCATGATTGTAAGTTTCGTGAGGTGTCCCCAGCCATACGGAGCTGTGAGTCAATTAAACCTCTTTTCTTTATAAATTATCCAGTCTCAGGTAGTTCTTTATAGCCATGTAAAATAAAAACAACAACAACAACAAAAAAAACAAATACACTGCATTACATCCCCAACTGAGAAATAAAGAATGGGAAGCTCAAAGAGTTTAACCAGTTTGTCTAGTTACAAAGTTAGCAAGTGGATGGGCATCACAAATCAAAGACTACATTTTAGCTTTGTTTTGTTTTGGCTTCCCCATTTTCTCTTTTTCTCCCTGTAATAAATGTTGTGGACGAGCACTCTCCTTTATTGTGGCAAGGTTTACTCATACTGCATGAATCATTAACTACTTAAATGAAAAAAAATCATTGTTGGCAATTTTGCATTAGCTAGGCTGTTTATTGGAATGACACATGAACTAGTTTTATTTCTTGATAGATGGTTGGCCTTCAAATCTTACAAGTGACTATCTAAATATGTGCATAGGTTTAAGCTCTGTAAGAACAAAAGGAAGCCTTGAAAAGGAAGGAAACAGACCTGGTTTAATCTCTGCCATTAACTGTGTGTGACCGTCGGAAAGAAAGTCACTCCATTTCTCTAAGCTTTGATTGTTTTATCTTGTGACACGGATCTACTAGTCTTCCTTTGCTAAGGCCACAAGGTTATTGTGAATGTTAAATGAAATCTCAGACATGGAAGGATGTAATTGATTCATTCAGCACCATGACTTTGCTCTGACTCAGGAAACCTGGGAGTTGATGATGATCATCATCTCTCTCATCCCCTGCTGTGCTTTGTTTCTAGTCTGGGGCTCACTCCTCCAACTCCCACCCATGGTCACCACCTGGCAAGTGCTTTCAATCTTATTCCCAGTTGCCACATTAGCATACAAATATCCAACTAACAGTGTCAGAAGAAAATGGATTCATGCTATGACATTAGCAACTGACAATCTAAGTTTCACAGTGTTTTTGCATTTAAATAGCTTTGTAATCTGGAGTCTCATTCATTCATGGGCTTCAGGAAGCTCATGAAACATCTGAAATTGCATGAAAAATTGTTTGTATATGTGCCTATGTGCCTTCTCTGGGTAGAATCCCTAGAGTTTCTAACAGATTTTAAAAAGACCCAGTGGCTCTGAAGAGTCAAAAATATATTCTAGGAGGGTAGTTTCATGACCATGCAGTAGCCGCCTAAATTAGTATCACTGGTCACATCTAGGTCTCTTCCCTCCCTCATCATCAGTGCTCTATGTATCGATGAATCTATCTTCTGATATCTTCTAAACTCTAATTTCCTTCTAAGCTCACTTTCCTCATTTAGACTTTCATTATCTATTGCCAAGGGTATTAAAATGTTTGAAATGGTCTTCCTGACTCTATTCTTGCTACATCTGAGCCTTCAGTAGAATCACAGCGATCTTTAAAAGCACATGTCTAACGTGTTATTATTCTGCTTAAATTGGCTCCCTAGAATCTTCACCGCAAAACTCAACCTCATTGTTTCTTTATCTCATGGACTTCAAGGCTCCTGAATTGCCTAAACCTATCCCAACCTTCTAGCCATGTCCCTTTTCTTCCTCTTCTATGGACTCGATGACTCTGTTTAAGTGATCTCACACTGTTATAATTTGAGTCTTCTGTGTCTTCTATCTGGCATATTCTTTTACCTTGTCCATCTAACAAACTCCTTTTTAGCCTTTAAGATTCACCTCTAATATTACCTATATTGCAAAGGCTTCTTCCTGTCCCCATAACTTAGCCCTAGAACAGTGAGTCACTCCTTCCTTTATGCTCCAAATCTTACTTCTTATGTAATTATTTCTATCAAATTGTATTTCCTTAATTCATAGATATATCCTTTTCCTACTGTACTCTGACCTTCATATTATCAGAGGTGACCAAGATAAGTAAGACCCAGTCATTTCTAAATACATGTTTGTTGAATATATACATAGATTATTTAATAATTAATGTTGAAGAAGTGGGCATCACTGCAGTCAATAGAGTGGGATCTGGGATCAGTTTGAAGTTTTTAAACAAGCTTGAGAAATCATACCTCACATTGGTGACTGCTTTCATCCATGAAATCGGAGTAGAAGGTCAATAATGATGCACTGGAAATATTTGGATCAAGAGATACAGGATAACATATTGCAAAGAATATTGAATTAGGAATTAAGAACCCTAGATTATAATAACAGCCCTGTTATTAACTTCGTATATGTCACTGGCCAAATTTGCTATCATCTAAGGGCCTCAGTGTTCTTAGCAAGATGATGTTAAACCAGACTAATGCTTAGATCACTTCTAGCACTAACATTTTATGAGTCTAAAGAAGCAAACCATAACCTTACATTCTGGGCCGGCTTCCTGATCTGGTTTGGCAAAGACTAATGGAGATATGAAAACTATTGCATCTCAATGAGAAATGCATCTTTTTATACAGGGGCCTTCAGGCAGGAGGTAGTGGGGAAGTAACATTTTGTAACATTTATCTGGGACTCTGTAAAGATACCTCATTGTGTGAAACTCTGGCATTAGTGTGCAGTTTCCCAGAAGAGCTTTTATGAGACTCTCCTGAGTCAAAGATCCTATGAAAGATCATTCAGAATTATGACTCAAATCTGGTAAGTTAATAGGAGGGTCAAGAAGCCAAAAGGCCATGGTTGGGAATCAAGATCTTAAGTCTGGACCAAGCCACAAAGCTGGCCCCCATCCTTAAGAGCACATAACAGTAAATGGTGTCCTTTTCTCAGAGAGAATGGGCAGAGTGAATCTTTGATCTATGTGTGCTGGAATATTTCTCTCATGACAAAAAAAGCATTCTGGTATAAAGAAAGGGATACCAGACCATTTCAACTAGCTGTGTCAGTCCCCTTGACAAAGTTATAATTTCTCTAGCCCTCCATTTCTGCATCTGTGCAATGGTAACAGCCTTCTCTTTTACTTCTTTGAGTTGTTGATAGGAACAGATAAATCTTTGAATGTGAAAGCACTTTGCAGTTTGTGAGGTGAAAGTTCTATTGGGGCGGTGGGCCATGTTTAGACAATCAAAGAAAATCATATCTACTTCTCAGCTCTTGCTTCATTATATTCCTAAACCTGATAGGCTTCTCTCTTGGAGGTGATCAGTTTGGAACTTAAACTTAAGTTTCTTGATCTTTGAAGAAGGAAGCACAGAATACAGAAACCCAGAATATTCAAATATGGTACTACATCCTAAAGTTACAGTGACGACTAAAAATCAACACTCAGTAGAAAGGAAGATAGCAAATGTCCATTAACAAATACATTGTACTTTCTGCCAGACATTGATTCCAGAAGAATGTAAAAATAAATATTGACTTTTGGTTTGAGTTGTGTATTTCAACCCTTATCAAATCACAGGGAGTGGGAACCTGGGATGGACCCTTTTATTTCATTTGGCTTCCTTCACCAAATCCCCACCTGGTGTGACCACATTTGACCACCTATATTTGGAAGGTCTCCCCTAACAGAGCATGGCAGTCTGAATGGTGTAGGCAACAGAGCTTTACTGTCTCGTAGTTTTGGAGACTAGAAGTCTGTGATGGGTGTTGGCAGAGCCATGCTCCCTCTTAAGGTGCTTGGAAAGGATCTCCTGGGGGCCTCTCTCTGGGCTTCTGGTGGTTCCCTTGCTTGTAGCAGGAAACTCCTATCTTCACACTGTGTTCTATTTGCTGGGAGTGCACCTGTGTCCAAACTTCTCTTTCTTATAAGAACACAAGTCATGTTGGATTAGCAGCCCACCTTATTCCATCTCAACTAATTATATCTACAATGACCCTATTATCAAATAAAATCATATTCTGAGATACGAGGGCTTAGAACTTTAACATATACATGTTTGGAGTACCACAATTTAGCCCATAATACTGTCCTTCTCTATCAAAGAGAAACCTCTTCTATCGTCACCTTCTACTGGCATGGGTGTGGGGTCCATTGTACCCATTTGATATTTCTCCTAGTTCCCCTTGCCCTCCCTGGCCTTAGACTTAGAAAGCTTGTTTGTAATTTCTAGCAGGGGAGCACAGATACTCATATACCTTGACCGAGGTACAGTCCTCCTCTATTGGAAAAGGTTACCCTCTTTGACTGAGCTTGCAGCTTCTGGAAGGACACACATGGAGCAGTGAAGGAGAAAGCAGCCACCCTCCTGGCCAGCCAGATCAGCCAAATCAACCCTGGCAATCAGTGGGGTGACAGATGTCAGAGCCAGATCACTCTCAGATCCTAGGGTTAGAGTGTTAATTCACTGGAGCTTATAGTAAATAGAAGGAAATGGATCGTGACTCCTGCAAAGAAAGAGATGAAAACAATGAAGTATTATTTGAGGTGGACAAGAGGATATAGTACTGACAGTATTGATTTTCTATCAGAAAATTTCTAGTGAATTAATATAATACATATGTCTCCATTCTTTCTCTGTCTTAATTGACATGGCTCCCTTTTATAATTTTAGTTTGGACATGGGAGAAAGGTGGAGAACATTTTTTGCCACATTCCCACTACTTTATATTACCTGCCGATATAAGATAAATGAAGAGAATCACCACTGTGTATTCATTGCAGCCTAGTTCAGTGATTTTCAATTGAGGTTGATTTTATTCCCCTAAGGACATTTGGGTAAATATGTCTAGAGCAAATTTTGCTGCCAAAAATGAGGGAGGAATGCATGTAGTGGTATAAAAAGGGGATGCTGCTAAATACTCTACAATGTACGGCACAACAAAGGATCATCTAGCCCAAAAGGGCAATAGTGGCAAAACCAAAAAATCCTGGCCTAAGTATGTGATTGTACGCTTCACAATGGCTATGAACAAAAATTTAAAATGCTTCTCTACTTAGCTGGTATCTTTTAGCTATTGAATCCTTTTAGTTTTTACCTTCACGTCCTTTGTAGAAACCACTGAGAAATAACCTTTAGGACTCAGAGCCACCTGTTGTCTCCCACCATGGGCATGTGTTCTATTGCCGCCATAAATAAAAGATGGACAAAAGACTAGTCAATCTCAAGCTTCCTTTCAGTTCTTGAAGTCAGTTAATTTCTAATTTTAGAAATAGTATCACTTCCAGTAATTATTTAAAAATTTGGCAATATCACCCTTATCTTTCCAAATTAGATTTGTAATATTTTAAATGGCTGATAATCTTTAGGAAGTAATATCGTCAAAAGTTTTTGACTTTGCACATATGTCACTTAGTAGGTTGCCTGTTGCTCATTGACATAAAGATAGGTTCAGACAACAAAGACATGATTAGTATATAAAATCAGTTCCACTAGCAATCTCCCAGAAATGAGATTAGCCTAGGAGAGGAACTGTTTTTCCTTGTTATATAGGAACTCTCTATTCTGATTGAGGATGGTAACCACTGAGTTCCTTTTATGTGTCAGATACTTTACATGCATTACTTCATTTAGTTACCACCACAGGTCTATACGGGCAGTACTCTTATTATTACTAGGAAACTGAGGTCAGAGAAGGTAAACAACTTACCTCTTCTGGTCACACAGTTAATAAGTGGTAAAGTCATAATGTTAGTCTAGGTTTGTCTGACTTTAGGGTCTCGAACCCTGAGTAAGAATTCAGTTAATGAATTTAGTGTTTATTAATGAATAGTTTAAGAGAGAAAAGCTTTGGAAGTGATTTTAAAAAGTACAGTTGGCCCTCTGTATCCATGGGTTTTGCATCCATAGATTCACTCAACCAAGGCTCAAAAATATTATTAAAAACAATATAAATAACAATACAACAGTAAAAATATAAAGTATACAACTATTTACATAGCATTTACATTGTATTAGATACTATAAGTAATCTAGGGATGATGTAAAATATGCAGGAGAATATGTGCAGGTTATATGCAAATACTATGCCATTTTATATCAGGAACTTGAGCATCTGCAGAATTTGTTATCCACAAGGGGTCCTGGAATACCTTATGGACACCAAAGAATGGCTGTATGACAATAAATAAATGCTTAAACAAATTATAATGCATCCATAGTGTCTACTACTATGTAGCTATCAAAACTTATGTTTTAGATTAATAAAAATAAGAATATAAATACCAAAGATTTATAATACCAGGCATATGAAAATGTTCATAATGCATTGATAAGTGAAAAAAGCTGAATGGAGATAAAATATATAGTATGATCTAAATTTTAAAAAATAATTACATGTGTTATACATAGGTTACATATGTGAAAAATACTAGTATAGCATATATATCAAAATATTAAGAGTAATTATGTCTGAATAGTAATATTCTGGGTTATTTTTATTGATGCTTTTCTGTAGTTACCATACTTACATATATTTTTGTAATTGGATAAAATGTTTTTCATGTGTCTATGTCTATGTTCATGACTAAATGCACATCTATATCCATGTCCATATCTCTCTGTCTTTTGCAGTTTATCAACTCTATGACTATGGAGGTGAACATTTTTCTTGTCTATCTGGAATCATTTTCCTTTTCTCCTTTTTAATAGTATTTGGATCCATCTGTCTCTTTTCTTAAGTTTTGTCTTTTAAAAAATATTTTGTATGAATTTCGATAGCTTTTGAAGTACAAGTGGGTTTGGTTGCATGGACGAACTGTATCGTGAAGTCTGAGATTTTAATGCACCTGTTACCCGAGTAGTGGGTGCACAACATCTTGTACTCAATATGTAGTGTTTTATCCCTCATGCCCCTCCCCATCCTCCCTCTTCTGAGTCTCCATAGTGCATTATATCACTCTGTATGTCTTCATGTACTCATTAGGAGCTTAGTTCCCACTTATAAGTGAGAATATACACTATTTGGTTTTCCATTCCTGAGTTACTTCATTTAGAATAATGACCTCCAGCTCCATCCAAGTTGCTGCAAAAGACATTATTTCATCCTTTCTTTCTTTATGGCTGAGTAATATGCCAAATTTGGTGTATTCCTTATGTAAATGAAGAGGCTGAAGTTACACAGTATTTACTTGATGTGCACCTTATACAAATGAAGAGGACGTTTCCTGTCATAGATGAAATAGAGTTACAAAGTTATTTACTTAGTTATAGAAAGTTGGGGTTTTTCTGTTTGATTTAGTTCTAGGAAGTCCTTGGGTTCCCTGCCCCAGACCCTATTCTCCTGCCTCAGTTCCACAGCTTTGCAACTGTGAATTGCGATGCAATAAACATACATGTCCAGATGTATTTTTGATATAATGATTTCTTTCCCTTCAGGTAGATACCCAGTAGTAGGATTGCTAGATCAAATGGTAGATGTACTTTTAGTTCTCTAAAAATGCTCCATACCGTTGTACTAAAGGTAGAGTAGGGGTTGTACTAATTTACATTCCCACCAGCAGTGTATAAGCATTCCCTTTTTGCCAAACCATGCCAACATGAATTGCTTTTTGACTTTTCATTATTGATCCATATAGCTCTTAATTAAGAGATTCATGTATTTCTTAAGCAGCCCATTGATCATTTTGGAAGTTAAACCCATCCAAGCTCCATGGGGAAGTTCTAATGGTCAAATCAGGGTAATCGCTTCACTTTTGTATAGTGATTGGTTCAGGTAGTGTAGACCAAAGGCAGCTAGCTCTTGGAATTATCATGCACAGGATTTGGGTCCCAATTAGGTATACATGATTCAATTTAAGCCAGAGGAAAGGTGAGGATTTATCAAGGGCACTGAGGTAAGAATCTTGCTTATTATTCTCTGACAAGTAAGAAAAGAGAAGACATGGTATTTGAATATGAAAACCTTGGAATTGCTATAGGCAATTCATCATGGGGTTTATCTGCCTTTGGATGAAACTAAACCCACAGGAAAGGTGAGAGTGGAGTAATAGACACACACACACGCACACATGCACATACATGCATGCCTTTGGTGATATTGTTAAATCTCTCAATCAAACCAACCCTGAATCGGTTGCAAGTGTGGAGAAATGAGAAAACTTTCACATTGTTGGTGGCAACGTAAATTGGTGGAGCCATTACAAAAAAACAATATAAAGACTCCTTTAAAAACTAAAAATTAAATTACCATACAATTGAACAATCCTACCTATGGGTTTATATCCAAAGGAAATGAAATCAGTATGACAAAGAGAACTCTGCACCCTCATATATTTTGTAGCGTTATTCACAATAGCCAAGATATAAAAATAGCCTACATATCCATTGATCATCTATGAATGGATAAAGAAAATGTGATGTGTGTGTGTTTGTGTGTGTGTGTATGTGTACAATGAAATATTATTCTGCCATGAAAAAAAGGAAACTTTTCATTTGTGACAACATGGATGGAACTGGAGGAAATCATGCTAACTGAAATAAGATATATGCAGAAAGACATACACTGTATGATCTCATTTATAAATGTGGAATCTAACAAAGTGAAATTCATAGAAGCAGAGAGTGGAAGGGTGGTGATCAGGGGTGAGAAGGAGGAAAATGGGTGCTGCCCAACATTGCAAACTTTCAGTTAAGTCCTGAGCACTTAATGTACCTCATGGTGACTATAGTTAATAATACTGTATTATTTACTTGAAATTTGATAAGAGGGCATTGTAAGTTTCTTCATCAACACATATATGAAATGGTGACTATGAATGATGTTAGGTGTGTTGATGAATTGGATTGTGGTAATCAGGACATGATGTACACATGTATCAATCATCACATTGCATACCTGGAATACACAACATTTTTACTTGTCAATTAAATATTTAAAAATAAAAAAGAATCCAAGGATTAAAAAATAGCCCTAAATCATATCTTATTTCTGGACTTTTAATTATATGAAGCAAATAAAATTTCCTGTATGTTTTAAGTCAGTTTGAGGTGTTATTTTTTTTTTTTCCTCTTTTAAAACAAAAAGAGTTGTGACAAACATAACAGAAAAGTTAGAAGCCCAGCACACAGGCCAACAAATGTCTCAATTCAATGGTTTTATAAAATGAGCTACCCTTACAATAATGTTAATTTCATCATTTCCAGAATATCACATTGAAATATTCTAAATTCATAAGCTGGATATTCATTAAGATGAAATAATAATCATGGGTCTGACACAAATTCAACTCGTAATTGTTTTATTTTCTTTGCCTTTTCTATAATTTGAAATATTTGGGAAACAAACCAAGTTGAATAAAGACAGGAGAGGTAATAATTCTTAGGCACCTATGGGTACATAAAAGTCACTTTAATCCCATCTCCTTTAATTGCCACAACAATCCTCTATACTGGTGATTAAAACTACTGTTTTGCAGGTACGAAAACTGTGGCTCAAATAAATTATGTAATTTTCACAAAATTCAAGAATGGACTTGTGTTTTTCTTTGCACCATAGCCATGATCCTTCCTGGTATAACACATCTTTTTTTTTTTTTTTTTTTTTAAGAGAGGAAAATATGAACTGTCAATAGTCTCCAAGAAAATAATTACAGGCATACCTTGGAGATTTTGAGGGTTCAGTTCCAAACCACTGCAATAAAGTGAATATTGTAATAAAGTGAGTCACACACATTTTTTGATTTCCCAGTGCACACAAAAATTATATTTACACTATAATGTACTAAGTGTGCAATAACATTGTGTCTGAAAATAATGTAGACGACTTTGTTTTAAATATTTGATTCCTAAAAATGCTAACAATCATCTGAGCCTTCGGCAAATCATAGTCTTTTTGCTGGTGGAGGGTTTTGCCTCCCTGTTTATAGCTGATGACTTATCAGAATGGCGCTTGCTGAAGGTTGAAGTGGCTGTGGCAACTTTTTAATATATCACAACAATGCTGTCTGCTGCATTGAATTACTCTTCTTTTCTCAAAAGACTTTCGTGTAGCATGTGATGCTTTTTGATAACATTTTACCCATAGTAAAACTTCTCTCAAAATTAGTCAATCCTCTCAAACCCTGATGCTGCTTTATCAACTAAATTGAGGTAATATTCTAAATTCTGTTGTCATTTTAACATGCTCATAGCATTTTCACCAATAGTAGATTCCCTCTCAAAAAACCACTTTCTTTGCTTATTCACAAGAAGCAACTCTTCATTCATTAAAATTTTATCATGACATTGCAGCAATTCAGTCACATCTTTAGGCTCCAATTCTATTCTAGTTCTCTTACTGTTTTGATCACATCTGCAGTGACTTTCTCCTCTGAATTCTTGATCCCCTTAAATTCATCTATGAAGGTTGGAATCTACTTTTTCAAAACTCCTATTAATGTTGATATTTTGACCTCTTCCCATGAATCATCAATGTACTTGATGGTATCTGGAATGCTGAATCTTTTCCAGAAGACTTTCAATTTACTTTGCCCAGATCCATGAGAGGAATCACTATTTATGGCAGCTATAGACTTTTGAAGCGAATTTCTTCAATAATAAGAATTGAAAGTCAAAATTATTCCTTGATCCGTGGGCTGCAGAATGGATATTGCGTTAGTAGCATGAAAACAACATTAATCTCATTGCACAGCTCCCTCAGTGTTCTTGGATGACCAGATGCATTGTCATTACAAAGTAATATTTTGGAAAGAATTTATTAAAATTAACAGTAGGTCTGAACAGTGGGCTTAAAGTATCCAGTAAACCATGCTGTAAATGGATGTGGAATTATCCAGGCTACATTGGTCCATTTATACAGTGCAGGTGGAATAAATTAGCATAATTCTTAAAAGCTCTAGGATTTTCAGAATGATAAATGAGCATTGGCTTCAACCTAAAGTCACCAGTTGTATTATTTGTTAATGGGAGAGTCTGGCTGTCCTTTGAATTTTGAAGCCAGGCACTATTTTTTCTCTCTACCTGTGAACATTCTAGATGGCATCTTTTAGTAGATGGTGGTTTTGGCTACACTATAAATCTGTTAATATAGCCACTTTTATCAATTAGCTTAGCTGGATCTTTTGGGCCACTTGCTGCGCTTTCTTCATTAGCCCTTGTGGCTTCAGTTTGCATTTTTATGATATGGAGACAGCTTCTTTCCTTAAACCTCATCAGCCAACCTCTGCTAGCTTCAAACGTTCCTCCTGCAGCTTCCTCACCTTTCTCATCCTTTGTAGAACTGAAGAGAGTTTGGACCTTGCTCTGGATTAGGCTTTGGCTTAAGGGTGTTGTGGCTGGTTTGATCTTCCATCCAGACTACTAAAATTTTCTTCATATTAGCAATAGGCTGTTTTGCTTTTTATTAATCATGTGTTCACTGGAGTAGTACTTTTGATTTTCTTTGAAATCTTTTTCAATGCATTCTCAATTTGACTGTTTGGCACAAAAGCCCTGGCTTAGGACTTATCTGCTTTCCTCACTAAGGTTAATAATTTCTAGTTTTTTATTTACAGTGACAGAAGTGTGACTCTTCCTTTTACTTGAACACTTAGAGTTCATTGTAGGGTTATTAATTTGTCTAATTTCAATATTGTTGTGTCTCAGGGAATAGGGAGGCCCCAGGAGAGGGAGAGAGATGTGGAGCAGTCAGAACACAAACGGCATTTATCAATAAGTTCACTCTCTTATATGGAAGTGATTTGTGGTGCTCCAAACAATTGTGAGAGTCACGTCAAAGATAACTGATCATAGATCACCATATGATGTGGTTTGGATCTGTGTTCCTCCTAAATCTCATGTCCAATTGTGATTCCCAGTTTGGAGGTGGGGTCTGGAGGGAAGTGATTCAATCGTTGGGCAGTTTCTTATGGTTTAACACCATAACCTTGGTGTTGTCACAGCAACAGAAAGTGAGGGAGTGATCGAGAGATCTGGTTGTTTAAAAGTGTGTGGCATTCCCACTTCCTCCTGCTCTGGCCATGTAAGACATGCCTGCTTCCCTTTTGTCTTCTGCCATGATTCTAAGTTTCCTGAGCTCTCCCCAGAAGGCCAGCAGATGCCAGCATCATGCTTTCTCTAAACCCTGCAAAATTGTGAGCCAATTATAACTTTTTTTTTTTTTTTATAAATTACTCAGTCTTAGGTATTTCTTTATAGCAATGTGAGAATGAACTAATACACCATAACAGATATAATAATAATAATAATAATAATAATACAAGTTTGAAGTATTGTGAGAATTACCACAATGTGACACAGAGGCCCAATGCAAACACATGCTGTTGGAAAATGCACCTATAGACTTACTTGGCACAAGGTTGCCACAATCTTTCAATTTGTAAAACATGTGATATCTGTGAAGCACAATAAAGAAAGGTAAGATAAAACAGGGTATGCCCATATATTCTTCAAGTGTTGGATTGTTATCTAAAAATTGCCTAGAAGAAGGATACTGGGAATAGCTAATAGATTTTCCTGCATAACTGGCCTAAAATTATTTTTAATCTTTATAACATTTGCTCCTGTTTAAAGTGTTGCTTTTAGTATAGTTAAAAGTAGTTTAGTCTTTTACATAGAATATAGTTAAGATTAATTCATTATATATTCATTCATATATTATAATTCCAGCTCTGATACTTATTAGTTGGTTATTTGTTAAATTGGAAAAAGTAAAAATCATCATAATAACCTTATTGTGAAAGTTTGTTTTTAAAAGATAATTTGAAAATACTGAACACAGAGCTCAACATATGGAAAGTGCTCAATGAATATTTTAAAGAACTATAAACATAGTGGAGAATAAAAAATATAATGAGGTTTCATTGTGTGAAAATTTTTAAGCCTCAATCGCATCCTATGTATTAATCTTACTACTTTAGTTGGCCATGATCATTATTGCATGAGGTAATTTGAGATTCTGCAGGATACAAGTTTCCATGGAAACTTCCAATGTCCTAGTAACTTCTTAATGTTGCAACTAAAAATATGAAACCAGTTGGAATGGATGGAAAGTTTCACTGAAATCAAATCTTTTTTTTAATTTATGAATTTCTTTACCTTAAACAAAGTGCCAACTTATGCCTGGAATGCTGTGTCTGCTACCCTTTAGCTATTCAAAGCAAGTGATTCTTAAGAACTTTTCTGTGTCCTCTCAATTTAAAATTTCTTTCTTTGATCTATTATTTATTTTTTCTATAATGTCCATTTCCTCATGCCTGCCATGGATGACTATTTAACTGTTTATGCATTTATCCAATCGCTTCGTTATTAAGGGATATGTATTGATTGCTTAATTGTGCAGGGTTCTCTGAGGGAGAAAGGCTAAACTATAAATGATACGCACTTGTATGAATATTATTTTTGTCTGCTCAGTTTGGGACATTTGTAGCCATTTTGTAGCCGTAACAGATGTTAGCCTAAAGAAGAAGCCAAAACAGAGAGGAAGGCCGAGCCAAAAGCATCAGAGAGAAATGTAAGGAAAGTCATTATGTGCAGCCAGCTCTGAAATCTACCTTACCTCTCCATGTCTATTACCAGGAGCTTCACAAACCATTTTTGTATTATTATTATTATTAGTTTTTAATTATACTTTAAGTTCTGGGGTACATGTGCAGATTGTGCAGGATTGTTACATAGGTATACACATGCCATGGTGGTTTGCTGTATCTATCCTCCTGCCATCTATATTAGGTATTTCTCCTAATGCTATCCCTCTCTCTCCTATCCCCCCACCCCCTGCTACCACTCCCCTAGGGCCCCCACCCCCTAACAGGCCCCTGTGTGTAGTGTTCCCCTCACTGTGTCCATGTGTTCTCATTGTTCAACACCCACTTATGAGTGAGAACTGCAGTGTTTGGTTTTCTGGTCTTGTGTCAGTTTGCTGAGAATGATGGTTTTCCACTTTATCCATGTCCCTGCAAGGGACATGAACTCATCCTTTTTTATGGCTGCATAGTATTCCATGGTGTATATGTGCCACATTTTCTTTGTCCAGTCTTATCATTTGGTTATTTGGGCTATTGGTAGCCTGAGGTATTTTAATTCATATACCTACTTTTATCTTTCATGTGAGAGTCTAAGTTCCTGAAGAATAAGGAATAATTTATGGGTTTGCAGGGGTATGCAATGGTTTCATGGATCAGCACAGTCTTGAACTTGGGATGGATATCCAGAATTTGAACCCAGATATTTCTGATTTCATATTGCAGGAATTCCCTTTGCATTAAAAATAATGATTCTTGGTGTTTTTAGGGTCATGTATCTTTCAACAACTGAAAAAGGTATTGATTCCCTCTGTGTGTGTGTGTGTCTCTATATATATACTTTTACATAGAGCAAACCAAATATTTATGTCAAATTTCAGGATTTTGTAATTCTCTCTGAATCTATTCATTCACTCAAAGCTCTCTGCTAAGAATTCCTTTCTAAGTGATGACTTCTGTCCAGAAATTTACATTGGCCCATTCTCCATAATCCTCTTTAAAGTCCACATAATATGAAATATGACGTTTTCATATTTCAAACTTTTGTAAAAATGAGAGTTGATTGTCAACATTATTTATACACATTCTCTACTATTAATTTGAGAAACAAGCTACTACTTTAGGGCCCATTACTTAATAAAATGATTTCTTTAATAAAGGAGGGAATTCCTCAAAATTTAAAATGACCGCAATTTAAAAGATATTTTATTTTTCACAAAACCTGACATTAATAACAATAATAATGACAACAATGAATGTTTGCATAGTGAGTTTCAGTTTTCAAAGGTTTTTATCTCATTTATTCAATTCTCAACATCCTTGTGAGGTAGAAAGAGTGAACATTTTAAAATTTATGACCATTTAGCATCCATTAATTTGAGAGACTTAGCTAGCTCCTGTTTTGTACATTCTAAGTGGAACTATAAATCAATGTCCACTGCCCTTCTAATAGAGAACTAGAGGTCTCTGAAGTTTGGTATGCTTTCCTCCTTCAGACCCTTTCTTTCACTGCTTCAAAGAAGCCCAGGGGTTTTTGATCTATGCTTAGTCAATCACACTCTTTCTCCCAGAACTTTGCATGTGGAATCAAGTGACTCACATCAGAGAAAAATGGAGTCCTTCATTTCAGGTATGGCACTCTAATGAGATGATAGAATGGTTCTTGTTGCCTGGATCCTATTTTGATGTTTGTTTTGTTTCTAAGCTTGGGCACACTAGCCTATCAAATTATTTTGTGAGAACTTTGTCAGCCGTCCAATAAATTTCTTTCCTTCTTTTCTTTTCTTTCTTTCTTTCTTTCTTTCTTTCTTTCTTTCTTTCTTTCTTTCAAGTTAACTGGAGTCAGACTGGGCCACTGCCAGGAAAGAGAGCTAATAAAGGAGATCATCATCTCCATAATAAATTTGAAACTGTGGGGTTGCAATTAAACAATAAAAAAGTCAGACATCCCAGGTGTGGTGGCTCATGCCTATAATACCAGCACTTTGGGAGACCAAGGCAAGTGTATCACTTTAGGTCAGAGTTCGAGACCAGCTTGGCCAATATAACAAAGCCTCATCTCTACTAAAAACACAAAATATTAGCCAGGCATGATGGCACACAGCTATAACTCTGGCTATTCAGGTGGCTAAGTCATGAGTATTGCCTGAACCTGGGAGGTGGAGGGTGCAGTGAGCTAAGTTCACCACCAACGAACTCCAGCCTGGGTGAGAGAGTGACGCCCTGTCTCAAAAAAAAAAAAAAAAAAAAAATTAAGGCTCTGACTTTTCTGCTGTTTTTATTGCTCTTTTAGGTGATTAAAAAAAACAATCACCTGAGTTGTCTTGGCTGTGAAAGCAAGGGTTGAATGGAGTTCAACTTTCAACCCTGTATAGGTCAATATTAATTTCAGCTGAATTAAGAAAAAACCCAAAGTAACCGCTTTTAAAAAGATCACTTCCCCCGCTCCACCCCTTTATTATGTAAACTGAATCTGGAGGTACAGCAATTGTGAAAAGTTGTCAGGCAGGGCCAAGGCTTTTTCTAGCTAACCTCTCAAATATTCTTAGGATATGATTTTTGTCCTCATGTTTCAAGATAGCCTACAAACACATTATGTGTTTCCTGACCTCAGGATTGAGGAGGAAATTGGGGAAGATCACTTCCATATTCCTTTAAAAAGACTTACTGGCAATATCACTCAGCATCTGTGTTTCTTCCTTATTGGCAAGAACCAGTAATATCACATTCCTAGCTGCAAGGGAGTCTTACAAATGTAACCATTTTAGCCAGGTAAATACACATATAAACACTTATGTCCATCTAAGTGGATAGATTGACAGATTTCCTTAAAGGAAGTCCATCTGTGTAAGCAACACAAAGATCATGAAAAAGAACAATATCAGCACCAAAAAATGAGAATTGTTTTCATAAAGTAAAGAGAATAGATACTTGCCAGCTACTGGTAGCCTCTGCAATAAACCCCAAAACCAACTGCCCCACTCAATTTGCTGGATACTTAATTTAAGCAACTGTTTCTTCTTCTAATGAAACATCATTCAATCAACATTTTCATCATTACATCTCCAATGGCAAGTTCAGTGAGTGGTGCAGAAAAGATGCTTACTAAACATATATTGAATAATTGAACAAATGAATCTCTCCAAATTTCCAAAAGCTGAAATATTAATCACTTTGTATCTGAATTTACAAAAAGCATTTTATAAAACAGTAGAATATGTACAGAAAACAAAGATCAAAAGTTATTTCAAATTTCAGTTCATACATTTTGTTACGGTTACTGCTGATCAGTTTCTAGGGTTCAGACATCGACCGATTTATATACATCATCTCATTTAATTTGCAAAGCAAAGTAGTTTGATCCATATTGAAAACTAAGGCTTAGTGGGATTAAGTAGTTTATTCAAAGTTATCCGATTATTAACATTTTCCTAAAGTTTATCTTTCTATTGTAGCAGGAGCGGCCGCGGGAAAGGATCTCTCGGACACCGAATAGGAGGAAGGAATTTATTTGCAGCTGGTAGCTTGGTGGCATATGTGCCCAACAGTCAAGCTCCCCTAACAAAGGGAGGTTCAGCCTTTACGTAGGCTTATACTTTAGATGTTACACGTGGAAGAATCTTAGGTTCATAGTTTTAGGACTCACATGTGAAAAGGTCTCTGTTTACAGTTTCAGGAATTACATATGAAGGGGTCCGGTTTACAGTTTCAGGACTCACATGTGAAAAGGTCTCTGTTTACAGTTTCAGGAATCACATATGAAAGGGTTCCGGTTTACAGTTTTAGGACTCACATGTGAAAAGGTTTCTGGTTTGATCTTGTTTTAAGTAAAAATAGTGCCTTCTCCATAGTGCCTTCTGGAGAGCTTCCCCAAGGCCTAGCTTGTTGTCTTCAAGAAGGAGATTTGGGAGGCGCCAGCGGGCCTGCTCTCTCTTCTATTGAGATGCACAGAGGATGACGGAGGGGGAGGGAATCCTAAATGCCTGGGCCTCCCTCCTCACTATGTCACTTCTCCGCATACAATTCTTACGTCTCTTTTCTTTACCTACTGTCTGTAAGAACCCTTTCTCATGACACTACCAAGTCTAGGCCCATTTTGTTTCTCTCTGAACCCCTGATATTTGTTATATTCTGGGTCTTTTTGTACATACTTCGTTTCCCATCTTACATCTCCATCCATGTATGTGTAGTAATTTCCATTTGCTAATTTCTACTTGACCTTCAGGCCTTGGCTTAGATGTCAGTTTCTCTAGGAATCCTGACCTGCCCTCCTGCATCAATTTCTTCTTTTTTATAATCACATCTTGTGTCACGTCTCATCAAAGCACTCCTCAGCTATATTATGATGCCAGCTTTCTTGTTCAATACACCCCGGGCAACAAGCTTGAGAGGAGGGTCCTAGCTCATCCACTGCTTGATCCTTAAGCTCATAGTAGCCACTTTGAATACATGTTGGATGACTGACTGAATGAATGAAATATAGTGATATAATTCAAAGCTACATTTGGACAATTCCAAAGCTTGTTTTCCCAACCTACTGACATATAGTGTCATTTTAGACCTTCTTGTCAGCAAGAGACAGACTTATCATAACACATAAAATCCAAGATAGGCTCTATCTTCTCCAGAAGAGCATTCACGCACCTGGTTTTCCCACAGAATATGACTATCCCCTAAGCTATGAAACGGTTTCTTTCACTCTGTATCTCCCAGCTTGACACAAAGGACCACAAAAGGTTCCTTTTTATAATGTTTATCATGATGCCTCTTTTTATTACCTTCTAATTGCAAGCAGTGGCTCTTTTGTGAGCCACCAGAACAAACAGGCATTGGTGGGGCCCATCATCCCTAATGGTGTGTGTCACAGCAGAGCACTGATTGCTTCCTCACTCCAAATATTGGAGATCTGGACACTGACAAATGTCCTGTGGGAGAATGTTCAGTGCTGGCTCCTGGGAACAGATCACTTGTCCACCAAAGTGTTTTTCATCTTTAGTTCTCTAGATTCTGTGAACTGTGTAGGCTGGGCTTTGATTTGATGTTTAGGGTAGTGAACTCAATAAATAAAGGCTATTTCCCACTCTGATTGTGTCATTTCCAGTGCAGGCCTGACCAGACAGGACAGAGGCCATTTATTGTGGATGCAAAGCTGTGACTGTGGCTGCCTGAACAGTGTGATATACGTTCTCTATCTATGCTTTTATAGGGCAGCTGTTTCTTGGAGGATCAAGCTCAGGTATCGGCAGTGTGAATTATGAGTCTTAATCAACTTGGTCATGCTTTGTGGCCTGGGAAAAGCCAGAATGTTTCCCTTTTATGATCTGAGAGTGCGTTTTTTGCAGGCTGTGGAGCAATTAGTCAATCTTTGAAATGGATACACTGTAAATGCAGCATGTCCTTGGAGAGCCACTGGGACAGCTTACTATGGGAGGGGAGGCCATGAGGTGACCCCCACAACAAATCCCCTAGCTTTGGCTAAAAGATCTGCAAGACAGTGGAAAATCTGACTTTAAGAGAAAGAAAAGGAAACTTCCAGACAATCATAAGCATCAACAGATTCATAGATGCCCCTCCACACATGAAATCACGAACTCGTGAGAGAGGTTTCATAGCATGAAGACTAAAGGTTAAAAAGAAATATGCTATTTACTTTATAACTTTAAAGTTACTTATGTAACTTTATACATAGTTGAAAGTTTCAACTATTTCTGTAATTGTCACATCTATTTGTCAGGCTCAACATTATGTTTGGTAAGAAAATGATGATCTCTGAAAGAGCAGAGAAAGACTGGAAATTAAATATCCCTCAGGTTTAGATGAGAACTGTAGCTAAGGGAAGTGGGAGCTTTTGTCCTTGGCATGATTATTTCTCCCTTGTACATATATTTTAAAACATGTGTTAAGGTGGCATTCACTTAACAAAGTTAACCATTTTAAAGTGAACAATTCAGTGACACTTAGTACATTCATAATGTTGTATAAACACCATATCTATCTAGCTTCAAAATATTTTTGTTACTCCAAAAAAAAAAACCCAAATGGTTAAGCAGTTCCTCCCTTTTTCCCTTTCCCTAACCACCAGCAATCACCAATCTGCTTTCTTTTTGTATGAATTTACTTATTCTAGATATTTCATATAAATGAAATAATATACTGTGTGACTGTGTCCAGCTACTTTCCTGCATATGTGTGCATATATATATATAGTAAAGAAACCAGAATTAGGTAACATCATATTAGGTGAAAAGATAACTTGGTTCTAGAACTGTTGTTCTAGGAAACCCAGATGGGCACTTATTTGAGATGGGTACTGAAAATATGGAAACAATCATTATAAATATATTACAAAGCTATAGTCATCAAAACAGCATGGTATTGGCATTAAAAACAGACACATAGACCAATAGAGAGCCCAGAAGTAAATTCACGTATTTTTGGTCAATTGAATTTTAACACAGGCACCTAAAACACACAATGGGGAAAGGAAAATTTCCTCAATAAATTGCAGTGGGAAAATTGGATATCTGCAGAAGAATGAGATTTTATCTTTATCTTGACACCATATACAAGAATAAACTTAAAATGAATTAAATGCTTAAATGTAAGACTTAAAATTGTAAAACTACTAGAAAGGGGGAGAAAAAGGGAGAATCTCTATGACATTGGTCTCAGCAATAATTTCTTATGACCCCAAAAGCACAGGCAGCCAAATCTCTTCTACTTAATTAATTTTTTTCACAGCACCTTGCATTACTCTGGGTTAAGTATATATGTGTGTGGAAGGACTTGCCAATAGTCTTGCACATGTCAATTAATGGTTGTTTCTGCATTCAGTACTCATAGTTTCTTCTGCATGTTTTTATCTTTGCCAAATAGTATAAGTGTACAATTTACAATTTTAGAGCTGACTACACTCTCCTGAGCAGCCTCATACATAATAAAGCTAATTAGTAATAGAGAGAAAATGCAGTACTTAATAAACCGCTTTGTAGAACAATCATTTAATTTAGATAATTAGTTATTTGCTAAATTACTCAAGTAACAGCCTGCTTCTTAGTGGAAAAAAAACAAAAACCATTTAAAAATTAAGTGTTACTGCTCTCAATAAGTAGAACCATTATCTATCCAATTTCTAAATCCAAACTTAAATATTCCTAAGTCTTCCCTTTCCTTCAGTTCCAACATCCAATCAACTATGAATTCTCCTGTTCAATTTCTTGAAGATTCTTTATTACACTAATGTGTCTCTAATACACTGTCATTCTTTTTATTTCAATGCCCCATTTCCTTTCAGGGACACAAAACAGCCCCCTAGTTTGTCCACTAACTTTATTCTTGATCCCCTCTAATCTACTTTTCCCCAGTCTTTTGGGGAACTCTTTACACACACACACACACACACACACACACACACACACACACACCCCATGCTCGTACACTACCCTATTAAAAAACTTCAAAGTTTTGCTGCCTTTGAAATAAATCTGAACTTACACAAACTGACTAGCATACAATTCAAGCAGTATCCCTCTCCACTCCCAATCATTCCTGTTTTCCCTGCCTGTTCCATCTCTTCAGAACTTCTTTAAGGTCCTGACAGCACCCTGCCTTTTTCTCCTTCTTAGGCCTTTGTTTTTATTGATTTTTTTGGCTGAAATGCACTCTTCTCTCATCCTTTTTCACCTAGATTCTCCTTTGTGTATTTCAGGACTTAGCTTAGATACTACTTCATCTAGGAAGTCTTCCTTCAGCTCTCCAGGGCCTGCAATCTGAACCCTTCCTCCATTCACAAAGCACCCTGGAATCAGACTGTTAATTGCCAGTTTAGGTACTTTTCTCTTCCCTGAAGTGTGCAGTGCTGGAAGACAGGGATTATGGCTCATTTGTTATTGATTCCCCAGTGCTTAATGCAAGTTAAGGCCTGGCAGTGATATTTATTGATGGATCATGGGATATTGGGAAAGTTTAACTGGTCTCAGGAGGCCAGAGACCAAAGGTTTACCGTATAAGGCCACATCATTTTATACGCTTCTTGATCGGTTAGATGAAATAATGCCGATCTAGGTTTAAAAGACTAAATGTCAGAATGCTTTTGCTCAGCTGTTCTGGAAGAAGCAGAGACTGGGTAGTAATAGTTTTAGTCATTGTCTCCATTGAGACTAGTAAGACTATCGCCTCCCTGAACTCTGGCCCTGCACACACATGTAATTATCTTTCCTTCTTGGGAAATTTTGTAAGACTTAAGAGTTACTCATATTCTGGACTGGCTTCCTGACCTCAGTTTACGAAATGAAAGCAGAGAACTGAACACAATAGCCCTAAAAAGAAACTTTCCCAATGAAATGAGTCTTGTGCCCTAATGGGCTGGTAGTTAAATAAGTCTGTGTGTCTGTGTGGTCACTGAATCAACCACTGGTCATTGAGTTTGGGTTTGGAAGACCATCTTATGGGACTAAGATTGATTGGTCTCACTGGCAATCCCAACAGTCAAAAACGTTTGTTACATTTGTTTCACAACCTTTGTTTAATAACTTTTGGAGAATTGGTCACTCCTACATTTGTGCTAACATAGCACTTTATGCAAACAATTACTATGGTGTTATTGCCATGTATGAAGTTATTTATGAGTAGATTTGTCTCTCTTTGAGGGTGGAGATTGCTTCTCAAATTCCTCTTTATACCTTTTGTGTGTGGCACAGAACCCCATACATTACAAGTAATTGCAGTAACTTTAATAGAATTGGATAGGCAGCTTTGTTATGAGAGTGAAATTGTGTCTGATTCTTCTCCTCTCTCTAGTACTAGTATAGTTTCATGAAAGGCTCCCAATTGTTGTTGAAATTCTTATAGAAAATGAAAAATTCTCTGCTCCATAAGCATAACAGTGTTACTGATCACACACTATCCCCCAAGCTATAGGAGTTTAATAATGCTTCTGTATCAGAGATGATCCTGAGAACAGGCATGATTCTACTTGTTAATGTTCTGTATTCTCAAAACCTCATTAGGGAATACATATCATGAGTAACTCAATTAAAAACACAAAATTTACTGTGTGATTATATGTGTCTCATGTATCAAATTCTTGTTGAGGCTGATAAACATGGTTTGGAATGAAATCAAGGACCATCTACCCTAGCAGATGCAATGACCAGAATTCAATGTGCCTGGTCCACTTGACTGCAGCCAGGCTTGGAATCTATTAGTGTTGGCTTCCTTAGCAGAGAACATTTCTTTGTCTCAGTTGTGCCTCATTGCAGAGGAAGGGCCATCTTTTTGGGTCATAGTGATCCCATTTTTTCTTGGAAAAGTAAAGTTGCCTCTCATCTCAGGGCTCCAGTCTTAGGGAACACAGAGTTCTGTTCTCCCCATGGGAATCAAAGAATGTCAATCAGAGAATGTCACATTCAGTCAGTTCAGAGGAAGGAGAATATATTCCCACATTCTTTACTCTGACTCTGTTTCCCAGAGGATGCAGTCAGTTATTTTAGTGAGTCATAAAGAATCCCTGGAGGTATCATACTTTTCTGAGTTAGTGCTTCCCTCTACCAGCTTTTTTTTTTTTTTTTTTTTGGCTAAAGAAAATTAAGGTGGTAGGCAGAGAAGTGGTAAGGATGATTTTAAAACAAGAGAGAGTTCAGGAACAAAAGTGTCAGTTGCAAAAGACTATGTCATGTAATCATCACCATGCAAAGATGTGGCCTTGGCAAGTCATCTAACTGCTATGAGCCTTAGTTTCTTCATCAATAAATTTAGAAAAATAAGGCCTGCCTGTTTTTTCCTCTAAAGGCTCAGAATGAGAAATAGAAATGTTGTTTACTAAAATGTGCATTTATTATTTTTATGTATGTTTGTACTTATTTTAAATAATAAAGTCTTATAAGTCACAAAAATTAGTTCAATTACGCTGAGGTGTGCTGATCTGAATGGGACCATTAGATCCCCCTAGACAGGGAGAACCTTCTAGAACTAGTTAGTTCAGCTGAGCTTCTTGATCCTGATTGTGATGGGTAGTTTTACCAAACAGGTGCCTGAGGAGGAGTTAGTGTTGCTTTTCTTTACCACTTTTTTGACTCCAAATAGGCAACTACAAAAAGTGTCCATGCCATTTTAATAGGTTTCATTGTGTTGCTTGTTGCCAATTTTACATTAGTGAGAGAATTATAATCTTTGGCAGAGAGGGGCTCTATTTATATGTAGCTCTGTGTCTTAATTTCTTCACCTGTCAGATTGGGCCAGTAATACATGTCCTCCTTATCTTAAAGCGGAGTTGTGAGGTCACACAGTAAAAATGTTTTGAAAAGTGGAAAGCAGTACCATGGGAATTATTTCTATTTTACCTTGTCTTTTAGTTTAGTACAGTGCTGGGCAACTGCTAGGCATACAGTAAGTAATTGTTCAATGACTTAAATGATTCAAAGATAACCTGTTCATTGGATCAGAACATCCACTGTTGACTCTCCACAGATGAATAAGGCTGATTGGCTCATTTACTTCAAGGTTTAAAGAAAGAGAGCTGCATAATTGCATACTTCATCCCCATAAAGGAGATGTATCTCCTAATTAAACCAATTATAGTCTTTCTTTGGACTATGAGTCCATTAGACAACATTTTAGTCACAATAGATACACAGCAGTGTTTTTCATCCTTGGTGCTGTTGACATTTTGGACCAGATAAGCGGGGCTATCCTGTGCATTATAGGGTGTTCAGCAGCATCCCTGATCTCTTCCTACTAGATGCCTGTAGAAACTCAGTACCCCCATCCACTCCCCCACAATTGTGGAAACCCAAAATATCTAAATCTCTGCTGGGGAAGGGGGCAAACTTCTCCTTGCTTGAGTAGCACTGGGAATATAGGTTGAGTTAGTAGAGTAGTATACAAATCAACCATTATATTTGTTGGTTGACTAAATCATTCCTGTAACAACTATTTATGGATCACCTGCCAGTTGCCTAGTTCACTTGAGCATAGCCAGGCCACACCAAAGTCCAACTTTTTCTTTTCCTAAAGGCTCAGAATAAGAAGGGGAAATGCTATTTACTAAAATGTACATTATTTTACCAAGGTTTGTATTATGCACAGTCTAGTGAATTTAAAAACACGAATAGCTATGTGTAATATGAGGTAATACAATATACACTGCTGTGATAGAATTAAGGTCGTTGCTATGAGAATACAAGTTAACTCTTGTCTTAAGGTGTGGGTGGTTTTGGAAGGATTCCCTGAGGAACATAAGTAGGAGCCCATAAGTAATCATTTGTATAAATTTTCCCAGCTGTGTACATTTCCTGTGCAATCAATTACTTGTTTTTGTTATATGTTTTTAAGAGCTAAGTGTTTATTAAGTTAGTTCTCCTTGAAGATGGGAATGAGTTTTACGTTTAAAATGTGGCAGGCAGGCTGATAAAAGGTATTGTGTTGGTGCACTACATACTATAGCTATGAATAAAACAGATATAGACAGAGATTGCCTCCAGAATCTCTAAAGCATAGCTCTAGTCTTTTGTCCTTCCTTATTTTAGGTACCTCTTTAGGTATGTAATTCTCTCTTGTAGCCTCAGTTTCTCCAGGTATAAAATTAGGAGGCAGGATGAGATGATCCCAAGTGTTAGCATCTGACCTCCTATTAATTAAATATTTCTTTTATCTCCCACAGTCCTAAAATTCTAAGTTCTCAAGAAAAGTCCATTGCTACTTGGTTTGTAGGAATAAAATAGATTAAAAACCTCATTCTGTTTCGGGTCCAGGTTTCTGGGGAGTGACACCACTTTCTTGGGGAAGATATCTTTGCCTAATTGGATATATTCATTTGAAAGTAAGATAACTTAGAGGAAATGAGAAATAAAGAATGTCAGGTTCTAAAGATTTTTATTATGTAAGTGCCGAGGCTCATATCTGGGAGTATTATATCAGTCTTTTGAGATTCTTTTCCTGTATAGGAGGCATAACTAAAAGTTCTTTATCCCACAGCTATGAACAAGGATATCACTCTCATAGGGGATTTCTAGCTATTCTATTTTTCGATGTAGCACAAAACTTGATTAGTTCTTTCTCTGGAGACAACTTAATGACTACTAATAGTAACATAAGTAATCCGCAATGGTGATTAAACCATAGTTATAATTCGTGACCTAAATACTATATACATTCTCAGATTATTGCACGTGTTGTATCTATTTGTTCCTCCCCAAAACAATATGATGTACATAAGGCAGAAATCATTATTTTAATTTTGTAGATAGTAAGCTGAGATTTAGAGGAGATAATTAACATATTTGAATTTTCACAGAAAAGAAGTTGCAGAGGCATGATTTTACTGATGTTTTCACAACACCAGGAAATTGTGAAATATTCAACAATGAATAAAATGAGTCAAAACTAAAGGTAAGCCACAGAGAAAGGGTAGATAATTGCAATACACACACTAACAAAGGATTTATACCCAAAATATGTAAAGAACTGCTACAAGTCAATAAGTAAAAGACAGACAACAGCAAAACTTGGGCAAAAAGCCTGAATAGAAACTTCATTAAGAGTATGTTTAAATCATTGATAAACTTATGAAAAGTTGTTCAACTCCATTAGTCAACAGGGAAGTGAAAGTTAAAATCACAAAACAATATCACTATGCATTAACCAAAATGGTTCAAATAAAAAAGGCCAACATATCTAAAGTTAGTGACCATGCTGAGCCACAGAAACTCTTACACACCGCCTATGGGAGCAAACGTCATTGCAACCACTTTGGGAAACTGTTTGGCAGTGTTGACTAAAGTTGGACATTTTCATATCCTATGACCCAGTTACTCAGTCCTAGTTACCCAAATGAAAACTTGTGGACATATATTAACAAAAAAAAATTGTCTTTGCGAATATTTACAGCAACACTATTTATAATGACCTCAAAGTAGAATAACCTAAATATTTATCCACAGAAGGACAGATAGACACATTGTGATATGTTTATGTAATAAAATATTATACAGCAATGAGAATGAAAGGTGCAACTGTAGTCAGCAACATTAATTTATCTTATAAACATTGAGTTAGTGAAAGAAGCCCTAAGCAAATGAATTTCTACAGCATAGAAATAGCTTAAAGTAATCTTGGTGTTAGAAATTAGAATAATAGTTACGTTTTGGGTGCAGAGATCAAAAGAGGGTACAAGGGATTCTAGGATGCTGATAATGTTCAATTTTATGATATGGGTGCTGTTTATACAGGTTTGTTCAAGTTTTTGAAAATCCATAAAACTGCACATATGTGATTTGTATACTTTTCTGTATGTAGGTTGTTCCTCAATACAATTCTACTAAGTTTAACAAAGAACTGGAGTCATTAGGACACAATGAAAACCTCTATGCTGAGAAGAGGGATGACTTCATGAGAAATTACCAACAAGTTTTGGGGTGGCTTAAGAAAGTATAGCTAAGGAAATGAAGAAGAATGAAAAAGACATACATCAGTATGTGAATAGACCTGCTCCGAGGAAAAATAAAATAGAACTGATGTGGGTTCAGTAAATTGCTGAAGGTCCAATAGTTTGCAAGTGGTTCAGCTGGAATTCCCATCAAAATCTTTTTATTTCCCAGCTCCTACTTCTTCAACTATATCATTCCAGCAGGAAATATTTTACTTCAACCTTGAAATAGTGAAGAATAGAAAAAGCAGAAGGAGGTAAAAGAGTCAATGTCATCGAAAAACGATTTTAAATATTGGGTTAAAGTCAGCCTTTCACCATAAGCTTTGTGAGGTCTGTATTTATCTTGCTAGCCTCTCTTGACCCAAGAATAGTTCTTTACTGGAAAGAAGGCATAAATGAGTTAATGAATGATTGAAAATAGAGGAAAAATAAAACAGGCTTGGGAAGATTACCACACTTTATCAAACTAACAAATTCTTTTGTTTTCCTTGTTTTTTTCATATTCTAAGTTAATAATGAATAGAAAATTATATATGTAATTATATATATATATATATATATATATATACACACACACACACACACACACACACACAATTTTTATATATACAAGTATATATATACACCCACCCTGTACATATACACTTACTTGGCCTACAAGTTCAGGGATCCCAATATCCCTAATTACAGCTTACATTGCAGGCTACACAGAAGCACTGCTGATTTCAGACCTGGCAGGACTCCTGTTTAAACATACTTCCCAGAAATCTTGGGCAGTTTGCCATGGTAAGGAAACAATTTACGTCAGATTTTGAGCGGGGGAATCCGTCAGGGGTAGGGAGGAAGGCGGGGGTGGATCGTTAAAAGTGGTAAGATTGAGGCTTTTCACAGACCCTACAGCTGATCATTATTTCCCTGATCCACTGGAAGGACAGAGTGGTTATTATTCCTCTTTGGCTTACCCTTGCCTCACAGGCTGTGCTCTGAAAGTCAATGGCTGCCTGAAGATTCCTTTGGGGATACCAAATGAGCCTGACTATGATGCTATAGAATTTTCCTCCTTTTTTTTTTTTCTGGCTCTCCTGATGGTTTGCCATAATAAAGATATTTCTTTTTATTAATATGGATGGCATTTAGTATTTCCTTTAGTTCAAGACTGGGATTGAAATGACCTCAGAAATGATTTAGTCAAAGCTGTTCCTACTAGAGGAATTATCTGTATAACAACAACAAAAAATCATTCCCTATTCAAGAAGTATTTATTAAATGGGCAGATATTGTTAGTATTCTAACTAATGTTGAACTTCCTTTCCTTTTTTCAGGCTAGCAGCTTTCTCATGTGATTTTTGTTTTGTTTTGAGAGGGAGCATTATGTCCACATCCAAGCAATAAATTTTTACTGGTGTAAGTTAATCTTGACAATCCTATTCTCTCTCTCTCAGCATTCGTGGAAGCTCTAATGTATCTTGGTTCTGGCCAAAGAGGCCTAGAAAAAGGAAGTTTTCCTGCAGAATTATTAAAAATGTTTTGCTTTTCTGTTAAAGAAGGACAACATACTTTGTCCTTTCTTGTTCTTGTCTGGAATGTGATAGTTGCCAACTGGTGACCATGGCAAGGAAGTTATAGACACTATTGATGTATTGATCCAGCACAAGTAATCACTTAACTTTAGTCATCTTTTTATACTAAGAAAATAGAAGAAGTCACCATGGTCATGTATTTTTTTGTTGTTTTTTATAAAACAAGTATACATTCAAGATATACTATATTCCAGGTACTTTGTTAAGAAAAGGAAGGAGTAGACAGAGAGAACTACTGTCCAGATTACACTTCAAGAGGGACTTGCTACTGACTATAGGGGACAGGAATCAGCAGACAGCCTCCAGCCATCAGCTCCTTCAGGATCTACCTTAGCTTCAAGGAACCACCCTGACCTGAGGTCTCATTCTTCCTTGGGCAGCCTACATCTTATAGCAAAGTGAGGTAAGGGCATAAAGATACAGTCAGTTGTGGTCACAGAGAGATACTCTGATAGGTAATAATAACTCTAGAACTCCTCACTAAGCTGACTGAGGCTGGGTTGGGTGAAAATTGCATTAGTGATCTTGAAATCTAATAGCAAGGAAGAAAGCTCCTGAACAGAGCTTCGAGCATTGGCCCTGGTTATCCATTTTGTGTGAAAAGATAATTGGCCAAGGTTAGAATACATATGGACACATGGACAGGCATAAATTGCCTGGCAGGCTGGTCAGTGATGTGGAAAGAAAGGTATTGGAAGACGAGAGGCAGGTGCTTGGGCTACAGGAGTATGAATGTACATTTGGAAGTAGGCACAATGTACCATTATATCACAGGTGAACAGCCACTTGAGAGTGCCTACTGTCAGAAAGGCACTAAGCAGCCAAGGAGACAAAATGATTAGTTAGTTGATGTCAACCAGCTTCTTTTATCAGCCACCCCAGTGTTGGTGTGATAGACACATAAGTGGTGTGGCCAGGGTGGCAGAGATGGAGATGACACACAAATCCTACAGCATGGATGCCCATTGACCAAGGCTGACTAGTTGCTGAAATGGCATGATGCTGGATTTTGGGTGTTCCAGCAACAGAAATAGAACAATGAACTGTTGCCATAGCACCAATCCTGAAGAAGATGAGTTGACCACATCAGGCCCATTCCATTCTAGATAAATCACTGGTTTGTTCTCACAGGGAACAGACACAGTTTTTGGATTAGTATTTGCCTTTATTACCTTTGGAATTTAAGCAATCACCACTGTTTGAGATCTACTAGCATGATCTACTAGTGTGGGATTCCTAACATTGTATCAACCTAGCAGACCCACTTTATAAAGAAGAAGGGCTACAGGTGTACTTGTGTTGAGTAACAGTGCACTCTCCTAGGTGACACCTCTTAGTCTCATGGCACAATTTGTGGCACTAGTTTACAACTGTTGATTCATAAATATATACTAGGGATTCCTGATGCAGGTGTCTGGTCTTCCTAGGTCTCTAGAGCAGGATTTTGGACAAGGAGATAGATAGTCACCCCTGTTTTAATGCCCTGCTCCTGCCAGAGGACAATACTACACTATTCTGTGCAATAGTGTCTATCAAATTAGTATTAACAGCTTAGGAATGATTAGAATAATAATAGTAATCACTAAAATTTAGGAAACATTTGGGGTTTTAAAGTTAGGACTCAGAAAATTCATTAGCTTTTTTTACAATTGTGCACATGCAACTTATGTAAGATCTTGTTTTATGACTGATACATTTTATCAGTCATAAATTATATCAGTCATAAAACAAGATCTTACATAAGTTACATGTGCACACTTATTTTCCCATAAACGTACTTGTAATAATGGACAATAATAAAAAGCTATGCCCAGGGATTTTGGAGACATGACTTAAATTATATGCAATGACTTTGACTTTTCTTCATGCCTCACGTCTTGTTTTAAAATTTTATGTAAATTTTGTCTTTTATTTTATAATATAGCCATTTACGTCTTGTTATAAAACATTCAATTTATCTCTAAATCTTAATAAAACTAAATGTTCAAAGAAGATTTGCCATATTCCCCCTTTGTCCTCATTATTTCCCTTCACACCATCACATCCCCCTGGTGATTCCTTGGACTCCTAGAAACTACTCAGAAATGGAACAAAGATAAAAGTAGCAAGAATGCAGAGGACTGATCACTGGAGAATACCTGTTCAAATAGAGGAAATAGAAAAAGAAGCCATAAAGTCGGCTGAGAATGCGTAGTTAGAAGGATAAGAAGAGATTACAGTCAGAGAAACTGAGAATGGACAGAGTTTAAACTACAGTGTCAGATAAAGTAGGAGTCAAACAACTTGTGAGCTTTGAAAGAAGCAGAAATAGAAGCCATAATAATGTGGGTTAAAGGATACGTAAGGATGTCTAAAATTAAAAGCTACATGGTGGTGAAAACATAAGGGTCAATGACAAAGGAGGGGTGACAAATAGATGTGAGAAAGGAGTAACTAAAAGAGCAAAAGAGAAAAGATTATTGGGGGGGTACAGAAGAGAGGGAGAGATAAATAGATATAGATGGAGGACAAGGAGAAAGAGAGAGAGAAAAAGGGAGAGAGAGAAGGGGAGAGAGAGAGACAGACAGACAGACAGACAGACAAATACTTCTAAAGAAAACCTAGGCAATGCCATTCAGGACATAGGCATGGGCAAGAACTTCATGACTAAAACACCAAAATCAATGGCAACAAAAGCCAAAATAGACAAATGGGATCTAATTAAACTAAAGAGCTTCTGCACAACAAAAGAAACTATCATTAGAGTGAACCAGCAACTGACAGAATGGGAAACATTTTTTAATCTACCCATCTCATAAAGGGCTACTGTTGCCCAGAATCTACAAAGAACGTAAACAAATTTACAAGAAAAAAACAAACAACCCCGTCAAAAAGTGGGCAAAGGATATGAACAGACACTTCTCAGAAGAATACATTTATGCAGCCAACAAATATATGAAAAAAAGCTCATTATCACTGGCCATTAGAGAAATGCAAAGCGAAATCACATTGAGATACCATCTCACAACAGTTAGAGTGGTGATCCTTAAAAAGTCAGGAGACAACAGATATTAGAGAGGATGTGGAGAAATAGGAATGCTTTTACACTGTTGGTGGAAGTATAAACTAGCTCAACCATTGTGGAAGACAGTGTGGTGATTCTTCAAGGATCTAGAAATAGAAATAACATTTGACCCAGCAATCCCTTTACTAGGTATATACTCAAAGGATTATAAATCATTCTATTATAAAGACACATGCACACATATGTTTATTGTGGCACTGCTCACAATAAACCCAAATGCCCATCAATGATAGACTGGATAAAGAATATGTGGCACATATACACCATGGAATACTATGCAGCCATAAAAAAGGACGAGTTAATGTTCTTTGCAGGGAAATGGGTAAAGCTGGAAACCATCATTCTCAGCAAACTGACACAAGAACAGAAAACCAAACACTGCATATTCTCATTAATAAGTGGGTGTTGAACAATGAGAACACATGGACACAGGGAGGGGATCATTACACACTGGGGCCTGTCAGGGGGTAGAGGGCTAGGGGAGGGATAGCAGGGGGTGGGGGGATAGGAGCAATAGGGATAGCATTAGGAGAAATACGTAATGTAGGTGACTGGGTGATAGATGCAGCAAACCACCATGGCACGTGTATACCTATGTAACAAACCTGTATGTTCTGAACATGTACCCCGGAACTTAAAGTATAATAATAAAAAATATATTTTTAAAGACAAAATTGAAGATTTAGAAAAATACTGTCAGCATATAAAGAAGCTTCAAAACCCATAATATAGAGAATCCTAACAAGGGAAAGACGTTGGTGTGCCCTTTTAATTTTTTTGAAAATCGTAGGTAAAATTTTTAAATTAATGGTTTAAGAAAAGACATAGAAGAGATGAAGAACTCTGAATGATGGATTGGTTGCCACAGCCCAAGTCTGGGCCTTCAGATATCAACATTCCAGTCTATCAAGAATTGATTACACAGGAGAGAGACACAAACCAAAACCACAATGAGATACTATCTCATGCCGGTGAGAATAGTTACTATTAAAAAGATGAGAAACCAAATAATAGATACTTATGAGTTTGCTGAGAAAAGGGAACACTTATACATTGTTGGTGGAAGGTAAATTAGTTCAGCCACAGTGGAAAGCAGCTGGGAGATTTCTCAAAGAACTGAAAATAGAACTACTTTTTGACCCAGCAATCTCATTACTTGGTATATACTCAAAGGAAAATAAATTGTTCTACAAAATGATATATGTTCATATTCATTGCAGTCCATTCACAATAGCAAAGACATGGACTCAACCTTGGTGCTCATCAGTGATAGATTGGATAATGAAAATGTAGTAAATATACATCCTGGAATACTATGCAGCTATGAAAAGGAGTGAAATCATGTCCTTTGCAGCAAAATGGATGCAGCTGGCAGCCATTATCCTAAGCAGATTAATACAGGAACAGAAAACCAAATACCACATGTTCTCACTTATAAGTGGAAGCCAAAGACTGTTATATATTGACATAAAAATGGGAACAAGAGACACTGGGGACTGCTAGAGTGGAGAGAAGAGAGGTGGGTGAAGGGCTGAAAAATAACCTACTGTGTACTATGCTCACTACCTGGGTAAAGGGATCATTTGTACCCCAAACCTCACTGTCATACAATATAACCATGTAACAAACCTGAGCATGTTCCCCGAATCTAAAATAAAAATTTGAATTAAAAAAGAGGTGAATACAATGACTAAGCAATATCATCAGATATTATTAAGCCAGATTCCATTTTACAAATGAAAGAGAGAATATAAATACAGTAGAAACGAAATTGTTCTGTGTGTCGTCACATTTTTCCCCCTTGGAGAAAATTTCCAAAGACAGTAAAATCCGTATCAGTACCTTGCTTAACAAGCAAAGGGGGAAGACACAAAACATCTTTTAAAGGCAATTTTGGGGAACCTGTCCAGAAAAATTGAAAGAGTCCAGTGTTTGGGGATTAGAAAGATTAAGTTTGATTCTCAAACAGCAATAATTAAATTATTCATTTTCTTTGGACCTTAGTGTGTCATTCCGTTACAAAAGGCGAATGATTTCTACTTTAAGGGTTGTAATGGGGAATTGAATGGATTTCCTGGCACTCTAAATGCTGAGTCTCCATCTTTAGTTCATCAAAAGCCTCAGATTGGCCAATGAGAGCTGCTGTATTTTCCTGTGCTATGTTAATGACCCAGACCGAATCTCTATTTCCATATATAACACATGGATCTATTAATACATCTTCCCTCAGACTGCCCAGTTTAAACTCAAAAGATGAAACCATAACTGTTCTGTGTTGCATTTTAGATGTGAGGATGTACGCAGCAACTCGGATGGAGTTTGGATGATTTCCAAGCTTCCTCAGGAAAACATTTTCATGTCACAATTTGGGAAGGACTACTTCTGTAAAGGTCTGTTTATTATTCATAGATCGATTTTAGTCTCTGCCAAGTGCCTTTCCTCACCTTGTTCCAAATTTTGAGGGAATCATAATTTATTCAACAAATTCTTATAGAACATCTATGATGTGCCAAGTACTATGTGAAGTGTTGGGAATACACATGTTCATAAGATCTGGTTTCTGGAGATGAGGTGTCAGGCATACAGACATTTTGTACAAATAAAAATATGGTCAGTGCTAAATTAGTATCATAAGTAACATTTTTGTGTAATTCTCTGAATCACAGTATCACCTTCAGATACTGTTAGTGGTAAATCCAACTTCCTTTTTTAACCACATTGTATACATTTATGGGGTACAATGTGATGTTTTGATGTTTTGATATATCTATATAATGTGGCATGATTAAATCGAGCTAATTAACATATTTATTAACCTTGCTTGCCTATCATTTATTGGTATGAAACATTAGAAATATACTGTCTTAGTTATTTTGAGATATATAATACATTATTATTGACTGTCACCCTGGCATGCCATAAATCTTAAAACCTATTCCTTCTATCTGAAACTTTGTATTCTTTGATCAACAACTCCCTATTGCTGCCATCCCTGCGTGCCCTCTGATAACAGTCATTCTACTTCTATGAGTTCAACTGTACTAGAATTCACTTGTAAGTGAGATCATATGGCATATGACTTTCTGTGCTGGAATTACCTCACTCAGCATAGTGAGATTTCTCAAAACATAAAAATGGACAATAGGTATGTGAAAAAATGCTTAGCGTCACAAATCATGAGAAAAATGCAAATTAAAACCACAGTGAGATGTCACCTCACATTCACCTTTAAGAATGGCTAAAAGATAAAAAATAGCAAGTGTTGGAGAAAATGTGGAGAAAACAAAACTCATAACTCATACATTGTTGATGGAAATGTAAATTAGTATAACCATTATGGAAAACAACATGGAGTTTCCTTAAGAAAGTGAAAATGGAATTACCATAGGACCAGCAATCCCACTTATGGATATAGCCAAAGGAACTGAATGTAGTATGTTGAAGGGATGCCTGTACCTTTATGTTCATTGCAGCGTTATTCATAATAGCCAACTATGAAAACCACCTAGGTGTCCATCAGTGGATGAGTAGATAAAAACAATGAAATATTCTTCAGCCTTTAAAATGAGGGAAATCCTTTCATTTGTGACAGCATGGATAAATCTGAAAAAAAANAAAAAAAAAAAAAAAAAAAAAAAAAAAAAAAAAAAAAAAAAAAAAAAAAAAAAAAAAAAAACTTAATTTCTAATTAACGTTTCCACATGTAAATTGGAGAAAACTTCCATTACCAAGAGAGAAATTAATTAGGACAGAAACAGTTCTGAATTTTTGTGCCACCCTCCTCACAAAGGAAGCACCTGATCTTAATGTGGAATTTGGAAAATCAGATCTACAAGCACACAGCTTTGGTCTTGTTTCTCTTCTTCCTCCTGACAGGTCTACAATTGTCATGCTGTTTACTACAAGAAGAAAGGTTTAATGTGATGGAGGTGGTGTTGGTGGAAGAAGAAGCTGAAAAGCTTATCTTGACAAAGGGTAGAGCACTTCCTCTAATTCACCATCAACAGCAATAAAAGTAGGTTTTTTATACATTCCTCAAATTCCCTTGTTATAACAGTTCCTTTTACCAGTATCTCATGTCTGGCTATCAATTAAAAAAAGTTACGAGACACACTAAAAAGCAAAAAAACACAATTTGAAAGGATAGAAGAAACATCAGAACCAGGCCTGGTAGGAATGTTGGAATTATCAGACCAGGGCTTTAAAACAACTATGCTTAATATGCTAAGGGCTTTAATGAATAAAGTAGACAGCATTGCAAGAACAGATGGGCAATGTAAATAGATGAAAATCCTAAGTAAGAACTGAGAAAGAAATGCTAGAGATAAAAAACAACTTAACAGAAGTAAAGAATGCCTTTAATGGATTCACTAGTAGACTAGACATGGCTGAATAAATAATCTCTGTGCTTGAGGATGTAACAACAGAAACATCCCAAACTGGAAAACAAAGAAAATAAAACTAAACTAAACTAAAACAAGAGACAGAATATTCAAGAACTGTGGGATAACTACAAAAAGTGTAAATACATAAAATGGCAATACCCGAAGAGAACAAAGAGAAAGGAAGAGAATAAATATTTGAAACAAAAATAATTGGGAATTTCTCTCAATTAATGCCAGACACTGATATATGATAATGCTTTGTGATACTAAATATCTCAAAATGGAGTCACTTATGACAAGTGATTCAGCTTACAGTGACACTGCTGAACCCTCAGAATGATGAATGTGTATGTATGGTGGATTGAAGTCACCAGATGTCATCTGCTGTATCCAGAAACCCTTGAGACATGACAGGAAAGTGAAGCGAAAAGACAGCTAAAGATAATGGCTATGGACAATCCTGTGGAGGGACATAAAAACTGCAGAGGCTGACCATGGCAAGATGCTTACAGAATCTCTGCCCATAAGAACACTGAGGCCTCCTTTCCTTCTGCTGCTGTTCCCAGAGCTCTCTTTTGAGAAAAGAGCAGCAACATCCCTGTGACCTCATGGATTGCTCCCAACCCCCGGTGTATTGTCTGACTCCTAGTCAGCATGTTGGTCTCCTTAGCTGAGCTACTGTCTGTGTTTCCTTCCCTAGTGCCCTCCTCCCATTGTGTATGTTGAATATATTTGCATAATTTGCAAAATGTGTGAAAGCCTTGAAATAAACTGCGAATTCATAAGCGTTATATTGCCACTGAGTCATGAGTTAGCACAACTAGGCTAATTACAGCCTGGCACAAGAGACACCAAATCACCGATTCATGAATTTCAGGGAATATCAAGTAGGATAAATGCAGAAAACTATACCCAGCCATATCACACTCCAACTACAGAAAATTAAAGATAAAGAAAAAATTCTGAAGGAATCCTGGGGAGAAAATACTTTACCTATAGAGGAACAAAGATAAGAATTACATTTGACTCGTCCTCAGAAATCCTGTAAGAATACTGTTAAAGAAAATATTTAAAGTGTTAAGAGAAAAACACTCACCAACCTGGTATTTTGTAGCCTGTGAAATTCTCTTTTAAAAATGAAAAAGACATAAAGACTCTCTCACACACACACACAAAACATTGAAGGAATTTGTTACAGAAGACTCTCGATGGACATTTAGGTTGATTCCATGACTTTGCTACTGTGACTAGTACTACAATAAACACACAAATATGGGTGTCTTTTGATACAATAATGTTTTTTCCTTTGGGTATATACCCAGTAGTGGACTTGCTGGGTCCCATGGCAGTTCTATTTTAGTTCTTTGAGAAGATTTCACACTGTTTTACATAGAGGTTGTATTAATTTATATTTCCACCAGACGTGTATAAGCATTTCCTTTTCTCTTCATCCATGCTAACATCTGTTGGTTTTTTTTGACCTTTTAATAATAGTCATTTTGGTTGGTGCAAGATAATACCTCATTCTGTTTTTAATTTCATTTCACTAATGATTAGTGATGTTGATCATTTTTTCATATGTTTGTTGGCTGCTTGTATATCTTCTTTTGAGAAATGTCTATTTATGTCTTTTCTCTACTTTTTAATGGGGTTGTTTTTTGCTTGTTGAGTTGCTGAGATTCAACCTCTGTCTCCTGGGTTCAATCTAATATTCTTATCTCAATTTGAACTGAACTCAGAGTAAAAGAGCTATGACTTCTTATCACTCCTAAACAGCCAACACAAGATACATGAACCAAGAAAACCCTAAGGAATGTACACAAAGATTGGTGCTGAATACCCACAAAGTTCGAAGAGTTCAGCTCTCTTGGTATTTTACAGCAGATTGCATTACAGCTGGTGTTTGTACCTAAGTTGATGATCTGGTTTTAGGTGAAAGACTGCTTGGAATTGTTGTTTCATAGGCCTTGGTAAATGAAAATTTCAGGTTCTGAAATTGATTTAATCAGGTGCAGCTCTAGTAGTACAGTTTGCCTCAAAGCAAGCATATAGAACGTTTCGGTATTGGTGGGTGTAGGACATATTCTGTTTACAAACAAGAATGCAAAGAAAGCTGAATTACATACAGACGGTAAGAATATGATTCTATTCTTTAAATTTAAAACACTAAGTTTTAGTAAGCACCATTAGATTATTTGCTTCAAATTCTGATACTTTTAACATTATATATACAGTTGCAGTCATTTTTTTCTGAATACATTTCTGCAACCAAGGAGACAGCAGTAGTAGGGATAGCTTTAAGTGCAATTTTCTTTTAATGTGGGTCAGAGACTCATGCAGAGTAAATATGTATTATTAAGCTATCACACTAGATTTTCTTGCACAAGAGTGAATGAATTCTCTGTTTACATAATTGTCCTGTGGATTCTGCCTTCAAATGTCTTGTGTCAGAAGCCAAAAAAACCATACAAAACAATATCGACTATTCTTCTTGTGTCCCACTCTGTGGCTGCTGATCATGTATTTATTATGCAAGGCCCATATCAAAAGCCACCTCCACTAAAAGGCATTTTTTTTAAAAAAAAACAACAACAAAAATTATCCCTAGGACATGAAATCTTTTCATTCAATTTTACCAACACTGAATCCTGGTTCTACCAGTTCTTATTTCAATACAAACGAGGTATTGATATTTCTAACTTGTTAAAATCTTCTCTTGCCTTCAACAAACCTACTTACTCTCATTGCCAGGTGAATATCATTTTCCCCAACAAAAGAATAAATCCATGTAGGGTTATTGATTTATTTGAACAGATGACTGGTTACGCCATTGTGTAAAATCATAGCTTCTGTTGTACAACATGGCCATCATTGTCACCTACTTTGTGCAAAGTTCTCTGTCACATGCTAAGAGCATATCAAAATGTCCAAGACATCATTCTTGCTCTTAAGATATTTACCATCTAATAGAGAAGAAAAATGTGTGCACAAGTAACTACAGAGACTAGCTGGATGAAATATCTTCCCTGTGCTGATGTCTCAGAGTTAGCATGACTCCTAACTCTTACCATCTTCTGTAATGTTCCTGAACCTTTCTGTGAATGCTTTTTGTCTCCAATGAGATTGTGAATTCATAGCATGTAGAGTTGATCCTCATCCTTACCCTTTTGGCCCCAATCATGGCTTATGGTAGAAATACAATTAAGATATATCTACTAATTCAGCGAGTGCAATATATATCAATTTTTTGGGAAGGAGTTGACTTATAGAATGTGAAACATTTTTGTGGTGATGTGGTATTAGTGTAAACAACATGAAATTTATTTCCAGTTAACTTGTTTTAACTCAGCTCCACTATTTATTATCTTAAACATGCCTCTCAAGCTCTAGCTTCAGGATGAATTATGCCTTCCTTACTCATTAAGTGCCAATAAATTTTGAGGGAGAGAGACCTGTGAGCCTTTTGTAAGCTATCTACATGTTCTACAATTATTATTTTTTTGAACAATGAATATAATAACGTTAGGAAGTCCTGAACTCAGAAGTAATTCTCTGCCACTTTTTAGCTGAGTGCCTTAGTAAGAGTTTCTCTGAAGCTCATTTGGTTTATCTAGAAAATGGGTACACAAAACATCACCTATTTATCGTGAGCAAAGCAGCTAGAACACAATAGAAATTCAATAAATGTTTTCTGTGAAAAACTTTGACTTATACCTCAGAGGTAGCTCTAAGCTCATAGCATTGTAATGAATGCATAAGTGTGGTGTTAGGAAAAGGGTGCCCTGTGAGTAAACTTATTTGATGGCACAATTAAAGCAAAATGACTGAGCTGCTTTTCTGAGAGATAATGAGCCCATTTTCCTGGAAGGTTTCACATTCAGAATGATGACTGCTCAAGAGCTGCAGAGTGCAAGTTGAACTAGATGGCTTTGGAGGTTTTTTTCCATTTGAAATGTTCTGAGTTTGAAAATTCAAAATACATCATTTACTCATTTAGCAAGTAAAAAAAAAATTACTGTGATAGGTACTCTTTACATCAATCCTTAACTTCACAGAAATTATGTATATTGGAGGTATATATACAATAAGCACATGAATTAATATTTAGTATGTCAAATGAAAACTTTTTTTGTTGAAGCTGTGTTTTAAACTTAATTTGGAATAGTAAACAATTTCAAACCTTAATGGCAGGAAAGTAAACAGTTTCAAGTTCTAGGGCCTCTGTATCGCAGAGGTTTACTTTTCTTATAGCATTTAATATCATCTGATACAGATGGAGCCCTGGTCAGTGAGTAACTAATTAATAGTTGATAAGTTTCAACGGGGATAATATGATTTATATCACTGGGGATCAGTATCCTTCATCAAAGCAATCCAGGTGATACTGTGAATTTTTCCCCTCTGGTTAGTCAGGAGGACTAAATCCAGGAGGAAGGTTAAATGAGGTCTGAGAGAGAGAGAGAAATAGCCACAATTTGCATTAGAGAGCACATGATCATATCTATTTATAGATACCTGCAGAAACATAAGGGAAAACACAGTATACACAGATGAAGGTTTTCAAATCTCCTAAAATGCAAACTGAACCATGCAATACATTAAGAGAAGATTAGCAATAAGTATCTGGTACTAGATAATATTAATTTCTTTATTTTTTATCAGAAATCCTCATTACAAGTTGGAATAGCAATTCCAAATTGACACAGATTGGCTTATTTTAAAGATGGAGTAGACTATGTTTAAACAAAGATATAAAATTATTTCTAGGTTTAACCTCTTATATAAATAATTTCTAAAGTGATTTTGCATCTATTATTTAACAGATTCATTTACTCACAAACAAACCTAAGAGTTAAGCAAAACAGGTTTTAGGATTTCAGGTGGAGGTCAGAGAACCTAGGTTTGAATGTCACAGGTTTTCACATATGTTTAATGCCTCGATGTTGGGAATTATTTTAAACTTTAATGGGCATATGAGAGAGAAGTGTAGGTTGCAAGGTGCCAATCATTTGCTCATTTCTTCACACACAAATGTGTCAGTAACTGGCATGAGGTCTGAGGCTCACAGTCCCCGAGAGAGAGGAAGACAAGTGCAGCGATAGCTATAATAAAAGACAAAATGTAGAGAGCACCATTAGGAAATTATGGTGTGTTTTGGGAGTTCATAGGAGGAATATAACACATTAATTTTCTTGTCAGAGTATCCCAGTGGGTTTTGTGGGCAGCTGTACTCAGCTCAGCTGGAGTGGGTGTGGGGAGAAGAACAAACTCACTGCTGTCTATCGTTCCAGACAATAAACCAAGAACTTCACAAAGATTGTCCTTGTCAGATGTTGAGGGCAAATGTCTCTGCTTTTACAGATGTACCCATAGGGTCAGGCTTCAGCGCAGAGACCCAACCTGGGATGCAGGACTTGGTACCAGGGAAGTCCCAGGCAAACCAAATGAGTTGACCATCCTACCTGGAAAGTGTGTGACCTAACTCAAGTTATTCTGTGTACCTGCTCAGATCTTGAAGAAGCTGACAGCTAGAAGCTGACAGCTGGAAGCTGTCTGCTAACACTTTCCTTTACCTGGAAGCTGAGTTCCTCCTAGAATGGGGTTCTGGGGCAGTGCCTCTCCAGGATTACCACTTTTACCTTTGCTGTAGTTATTATACCCATTTCTAGAAAAATAAATTAGTTTCAATTAATTTCAGTGCCTTGTGTGAGGATTCGGGATCTCTAACATCAAGTTATTGAGCCTGTGTATATTATCCACATAAGGAATTCTTGTTCACTCCTTTCAGTTTCTCTGTTGTAATTGGCTCTGAAATTCTTAAAAGGGTCAATGCGCCTGTCTTCAGAGATAGCATCAAGGAAAGACTGTGGGAGGAAGGAATATTTTGCCTTGTCCAGCTTAAGGAAGAGGGATCCTGGAGGGGCAATTAGGTGGCAAAGCTTTAAATAGGGATGGTGACTATCACAACTCATTGGGTCTATGGCAGGAAAGGAGCTGAATTCTGGACCTGGCTTGGGAGCACTGTTCGCCTTGCGAGGACATTTGTTGTGTGGCTCCATAGGCAGCTTTCCTCCTTGCTTGTATTCTTGAGCTCACATTTTATAAGCCAGCAGTGAGCATATGATCAATGCTGTGGAGCTGTTCACAAAAAGCTTTCCCCACTTTCCTAGAGAGCGAAAAGGTGAAAGGGGGGTCTCTTAATAGCAAGAAAAGGAAGTGGTTGAAGTGAATTCCATGATTCCTTGGCCTTTTAAGCCTGAAGAAGTTAAAGAATTTGATGCACAGACTCTGACTACAATTCTAATGAGCAAGCTGGCAGAGAAAATTAATGATAATAAATTAATTCCAGAGAATTCCATTTTATGCACTCAATTATTAATGGTATTACAGTGTTATTAATGGTGTCAATTATTAATTGCATGAATAATTAAGAAATCTCATCCATGTTATGATGTACAAGACTTCTAGCGCTGGGCAAATTGCTCAGAATAAATAAATAAACATGTCAGGTTTAAGACCTATAACATGTTTCAAGGCCCAACCTTCAACATTTTTCTTGGAAAACACAGATACATCTGCCATCAGAGGCCTCTGTCACAAGGATTCCTGCCCATGTCTTATATCATGACAGTAACAAGAAAGAGATTTAGTATGAGGGACCATATTTCCTTGGCATTCTGATCTCCCAGGATGTCTTAATACATCTACTGGGTAGATCCTGACTGAAATTGATGACCATAGGAAGCTAGGTATGAGATTAGGGAGGGCTTTGCACATTTAATAAATCTAAGACAGCTGACCAGTTAAACTAAATATGGGTAGTTGGGACTGAGTTTGGTTTGCAAGACAGCAGCAACATCAAGCAGGTATTATCCCAGACATTACAACCAGATTTGAGGAATGGTAAGTAAAAATGTAGGAGGAAAATATGGTTCCAAACAGGACAATTTATTGGCTATGTTAATTCGTATCCTGCACGATCTCTTTGGGCCTGAGTTTTCCTCATGTGTATAATGGGGATAATATTTATTCTGAAGGCTATTTGACACAATGAGTGGATGGTACATAACAAGATCTCAACAAATAACTTCCATTATTGTTAATGCTCTTTTAGTTAATGTCGTTATAAAGATCTTCTAACTCTACTTGCCTGCTTTATAGGGAAGGAATTGAAGGCTGAAGAATACATGAGGCTTGTCCCTAAGTTTGTGTGTGGGCTATCTTCCCTTTCCCCATCCAGTTGCCTATTTGCTCCACTGGCCCTCTTTTCCAGGAGCCAACCTCTATGCATGATATTGACAGGGCTCTAGTGCTAATCAGGTTTCACCAGTAGGGTGACTCAGCAGAAGATAGAAAAAGGGAAGAAGATGAGGTTGGAGTATTTCTTTTCTTGGCTCCTTCCCTGAGGGCTCCTTTCAGTGGCTGTGTATCCCTGCAGAAGCCCACAGGTATCCTCAAAGCAGATGACAACGCATGATTTTCTTTTTTATGAATCCTGAAATTTCTCCCACCCCTGATTCCTTTCAGTCTACAGATAATAGCAAGTTTGCTGTTAACAGCTCTGAGCTACTGAACCATACTTTCTTTAAAAGTGTGTATCAAATTATCCTACTTTGAATATGTCTGACAGATGCAATAATTAATAGAGATGGCACTGGAGTCCAAGACTCTGTGTTCTTGGTACACCGTCTTTCCCTCATATCACTTTATTTCATTAATATGCTCATTAAATTATTTATGAAGGATAAGGCCATTTGGTGGGCACAGGAGATGTAAAAGATCACTAAAACATGAGTGCCTACGCCTCTGAAACACCATGTGATGGTGCTCCAATGCAGGGGTTAGCGCTATTTTTGTATAAAGAACTAAACAGTAAATATTTTAGGCATTGAGCTGTATCTTTGTTGCAACTACTCTACTCTGCCATTGTGCAGAAGTGACCTTAGGCAATACATCAACATGTGAGTATGACTATGCACCAAATAAACTTTATTCATATCCACTGAAATTTGAACTTTATATAATTTTCACATAGTACAAAATATTCTTCCTATTTTGATTTTTTTCTCCAAACATTGAAAAATACAAAAACAATATTTAGTTTTTGGGCCATGCAAAACCAGGCAATAGGCTAGATTTGACCCACAAGCTATAGTTTGCCAACCCCTGTAATAAAATATGAACTTAGTGCAAAGAAAGCAGAGTTAAGGAGGCCAACAGTTGGGAGGAGGAAGCTGAGAGAGAAATCGTGGAAGAGGTGACATCTGCACGGAGAATTGACGGATTATGGAGTTTGTTTGGCGGAGAAGAAGGGCAAGTGCCTTTAAGGCACAAGTGATGAGCAAAAGCAAACAATCATAGAAGTGCGAGATATGCTCAGGGTTGGGGCCTGGACTGGTAAGGCCAGAGAAAAAGGATGTGGGGGTGATGGCAAGAGGTTACTCTGGCAGGGGCTTCTGAGTTACGTCCTAGAGGACTAGAATCCCTGCTGAGAAATTGGGCTTTGGAGATGGAAAAGATGGGAGGTGGGGTCTTGGGCTGAAATGTTAGGCAAACCTGAATGCAATCTCAGCGCTAGCATCTTTTCTCGTTTTTTTTTGATATTCAGATAGTTTACTTGTGTGTTTAATAATCACATTTCCAACAGTCAAGCATATGAGAATAACATCATTTTGAGCAAACCCAAAACTCTTCTGGAGAGAACCCCTGCCCACAGGTCAAGCTGCTTAAATGTTCACCATCTTTAGCAGCACAGACAGATGGAGCTCAGAAGCAACCTCCTCGTCCTTTAAACTCCAGATCAGCCTTTGAAGGTGGTTCAGCCATTCAGTCAGAGATGTTCCTGGCACCTCTGACAGGTGCATTGCTCCATTCTGTGGGCTAGTAGTTAGTTATCTACCACTTTCAAGCTGAGTGATTATAGGCAGATTATTTAACCTCTCTGAGCCTCAATTCTTACATGCAAAATAGTCATCATGTAAGCTTCAGCTTCATTATAGTAGTGAGGATTAAATGGGATAACACACACAGATTGCTCTCAGCATCGCTGGCTCACGGTAAGTGCTCAGTGAAGGTTTGCTATTATTAGCCTTATCATGATTAGGCTCATTGACTAGCCTGGCTCTCACTGTGTTTTCTCCAGTCCAAATTCAGAGCACTCGTGGCCATTGCTTACTGGATAGCAGCTGGAAAGTTGGCAGCTCTGAGGTGAACATAAGGTTTCCCTTCTACTGCAGCAGCGATGACATCAGCCTTAATGAGTTTGCATGGGAAGAAACCTATTTTTTTGGGCTTGGACTTCATGGGCCTTGGGCTCACTGGATATGGGAGCCAAGGCTGCTCTCCTCAGTTTGGACAACTGTTTCACAGGGTGTGTGATCACTCAAGTGCCTATTGTTACTTTGCAATCTGTTTTCTTTCCTGCTTAGGCTGCAAAGGGAAAGGACAGTGTTTGGGCAGTTCTCCTTTTAAAGAATTCCCTCTTGATTCACCTGGCTAGCAGTCTTTGGTGACTCTCCCATGAAGCACTGTCTCACCTGGGGGATAAGAAGAGAGGCAGACACAAGTGGGCATTGTTTGGTAACAGGACTTGAGATAGGCAAGTTCTGTTTTTCCTAAGGATGCTCAATGTGATACATTTGGTGATTCATTTAGCAGCTCATAAAAAATTTCAGATCTGATTTGAATGCAGTGTTATATAGAAACCATAGCATTTTACTCCCGAGACATTGTCAAGAAAACTAAGAAATGATGGGGAAGAAGACTGATCATTTATTTTTCTGAACAACAACAACATTAATTATAATTCAGGCATTTAGTTGAATCATGAAGCAGAATTTTAGGACACATTTGAAAGTAATAATTTAAACTCTACTTTTTAAAAAAGTAAAAAATTCTTTTATGAAAGTAACAAGTGCTCATTGTATGATATTTGGGGAGGAAATAAAAAGCTATAGAAAATTAAATAATAATGACTCACAACCCTAACCTCATAGGTTATTTTTAACATTATGTATTTTTTCACAACGTTCTTGTTGGTATATTGTGAATCCAGATAAATGCACAAGAAGACCAAAAAAGAGAGTTGAGGGAAGGTGTCTTACCCGAGGTTAGAAAAGTATTGAAGTTAAAGAAGGCAGAATGAGAGCTCAATTGTACAGAGTGGTTGGGGTGGCGAGCTATCACCCTTCATCCCCGTGCTGGGATAGGGAGGCACGTGTTTGTCCTTCATCCCAAGCTGTGTGAGAGAAGCTTCTAGAGAAACACTTAGAATGCAGACACAGGGAATAGGGGTCTGGCAATGTGCCCACCTGAGGACCCTAATGGGGCTAAAGGTTTCAGCATCTCAGAGGCACAGAGTGGAGCTGTTCTTGGGGGTGCACGTGAGTTGCAGGTATGAGGAGCCTGGCTGTTTTGGAAGTGCCTTCACCTGTGTTAGTCCACTTTGCATTGCTATAAAGAAGTATGTGAGGCTGAGTAATTTATAAAGAAAAGAGGTTTATTTAGCTCATGGTCCTGCAGGCTGCAAAAGAAGCATGGCATCAGCATTGGCTTCTGGTCAGGACCTCAGGAAGCTTTTATTCTTGGGGTAAGGGGAGCAGGGAAGTCACATGGTGACAGAGAGATCAAGAGAGAGAAGGAAGGAGGTGCCACACTCTTTAAAGAGCAAGCTTCCATGTGAACTAGTAGAGTGAGAACTCACTCATCATGAAGGAGGGATCTGCTCCCCTGACCAAAACACCTCCCACCAGGCCCCACCTGTAATACTGGGGATCACATTTCAACATGAGTTCTGGAGGGGACACTCATTTAAATTATATCAGCACCCACGAGGACTGCTTGGAGGAGCTAAGTGACTCCATTGAGAGGTGGCCACTGGAAGCTCAGGGGCTGAGGCTTGAAGGGGAAAGGTGGGGTGAGAGACAGGGCTGCGTAATTAGAACTGTGGATGGAGACCCCCCTTGGAAACTTCCTGTGGACTCATAGGAAGCTCCTCAAGGGGAGATCATCCTTATTGGGAATCTGCCTTCCCAGAGGCAACGAAGACCAGATTATATCTGAGTCTGCCAGTGTCCCCCTTACCTCCTCCCTTCACTCACCTCAACTCTGGGGGAGCCCAAGGGCAGCTTCATGGAGAGAGAGAGTCGGAGAGAAGGGTCAGGGGGAGAGAGAAGCAGCTGACTATGTATCTCTCCTTCACTGCAGCTTCCTAAGTGTGATGGTTGATACTCAGTGTCAATTGATTGGATTGAAGGATGCAAAGTATTGTTTCTGGGTGTGTCTGTGAGGGTGTTGGCAAAGGAGATTAACATTTGATTAGTGGACTGGGAAAGATTAGATTTGTCCACCCTCAATCTGGGTGGGCACAATCTAATCAGCTGCCAGCTCGGCCAAATAAAGGCAGGCAGAGAAACATGAAAACCCTAGACTCTCAGCCCACATCTATCTCCTGTGCTGGATGCTTCCTGCCCTCAAACACTGAACTCCATGTTCTTCAGCTTTGGGACTTGGACTGGCCTCCTTGCTCTTCAGCTTGCAGATGGCCTATTGTGGGTCCTCAAATTGTGATCCTGTGAGTCAATGTACTTAATAAACTCCCCTTTATATATCCATATATCCATCTATCCTATTAGTTCTGCCCCTCTAGAGAATACTAATGTCCTAAGCATGAAGCAGGGCCCTGATTTGGCACAGAAAGAAAATTTTAAATTGAATTAGTGAATGGTATATATACTACTTTAATTATCCTATTAAATCATTATTAAATTATTGAATGGGATATTTTAATTATTAAAATTGCGGCTTTTCATGCCTGAAGGTGACTGGAGAAGACATATATATATATATATACACACACATGTGTATATTAACATTTAATTATTTAACATTAAGATTTAATTATTGAATATTTTATGCCTGAAGGTGACTAGAGACAATATAGATATGTACGTAAAATACATATATATGTGTGTATATGTATATAAAATACATATACATATATAAAATCTGAGACGACCTGGAAAAGCTAAAGGCCTGCCTCAAGAGTTCCATTGCACAGGGTTAAAGGAACAGCTGAAAAAGAAAGTTGCTTTCTGCTTATATACTCTGTAGTTCATTATGATCAACAAGACATGCTCACATAGAGTTGATATAATAGAGGTTATGCGATTTTGAATTTTGCTTTCTTATTTTTTATTTATTTATTTTTGTGTGTGTTCTTTTTTGTTTACTTTTTAGTTTTTTATTATGTTTTAAGTTCTGTGGTACATGTGCAGATCATGCAGGTTTGTTACATAGGTATAAACATGCCATGGTGGTGGTTTGCTGCATCCATCGCCCCATCATCTACATTAGGTATTTCTCCTAATGCTATCCCTCCCCAATCCTGCCACCCCCTGCTATTCCTCCCCTAGCCCCCCACTCCCCCAGGCCCCAGTGTGTGATGTTCCACTCCCTGTGTCCGTGTGTTTTCATTGTTCAACACCCACTTATGTTGAGAACATGCAGTGTTTGGTTTTCTGCTCTTGTGTCAGTTTGCTGAGAATGATGTTTTCCAGTTATTTAAGATTGTAACATGAGTGCTTCCTCATACTCAAAAAGAAGTTTCATAGCCATTTCATGACTGCTTGATGGTTCATTCAATGACTGTGCTTCTCTGGTGATTAGATATTTGGACTGTTTCAAATAATTTACATTTTATGTTCAGAATTATTGCATATACAACCATATAAGCCAAGTAGAACAAGTGAAGTTGAGCTCTGATTTGTTTTACCTAAAGCATTAAATGAATGAATATTACCACTCACTGGGGGGAATCAACCTGAAAAATTAGATTTTCAAGAAATGTGGGCTTCTTTAAAACAATAGGCTGATTGTTCCACTTGACTAAACTTCAGAATGATTCTAGACAGGAAGTGGGAGGAGTGGGCTCTCAGACCTCCATTGAAGAAACCTACAAGCCTCCACAGAGGATATCAGAGATGCCACAGATTTAATGGTGAACCAATACCCTGTATGATTTTGATTTCAGGATAGTATACCTAGGAAATTCCCTTTCCCAAAATTTATTGGACCTATCCTATCTAGTAGTATTAGTTCCCAGGTCCCACAGTATTTCATCAGGGCTTTAAAATTATCCTGACAAGTGCGTAGGAGAAATTCATTCTCCCTATTTAGCAGACGAGAAAACTGAGGCTCAGAGCTTTTCCAAATTCACTCTACTGGGGGCAGGGGTAGCAGTGCCTGAGAAACAGAACCTTCTTTCTCCGAGTTCATATGTATGTATGCATTCATCTATGTATGTATATATGTATGTAGGTATGTAATTGACACGATTTGTAATAATCTGGAATGCATGTATATAGATACAAAATTTTGACATGATTGGCAATAATCTAGGACTGGAATGGTTTGCTTGGGTAATGAAGACCCTGGAATGTGATATGGTCTGATATCACTGGTGCAGTGTGTGTTCAATTCTTCAAATTCTTGAATTTCAAGCCAGAGATGAGCATTTAGCAATTAAGAAAACTCAGCGAAGTATGGTCTGGAAGAGGGAGAGAGCTCTATTCAAAGTGCTTTTTAGAATATACAGCGTTTCTTTCCCTTGATGAATACAGTGATCTAAGCTTTCCATTATTCAAACATGGGGTGAATAATAATAAGGCACTGGCTGGGACTATTAAGGAGGAAAAAAATACTTGGAGGGTTTTATAAACCTTTACGTTTAAACTCGTTTGACCTCATCTCTTGGAGAAAACATTCCCAAGACTCCTTTGCTGCAAGCTATTTTATTTTCTATTCAGGTCAGAGTTGCTAAGAAATCCTTGCTGTCTTCAATGTAAGAGGCAGTGGGTTATAGAATCATCAAAAGGAGACACAGGGAATAGCTGCAAGGCGATTGCCTTCCTCCTATGGGGACAAATGCTGGATTCCACCCTATAATGTGTTCCTCGTGTAGCTGAATCTTATTTCACTGGTGGGTGTAACCAGAGACCTTTGCCCCCAAATTCATTGCAAGCGGCTGTGGACAACAAAGGCCCCTCGACGACTGATGAGGAGTTCTTCTGGAATGAGCGTAATCCAAAACCCATCACAGAGTTTTATTAGAACCAGCAAAGGCGACAGAACTATTGGTCATAACTCCAAAGAAGTTAGAGAAAACCCACACACTTCAGGGACTGATGCAAAGCTATTGCTTTAACTAGAGGTTCACATGAAGGATTTTTTTTTTTTTTTATTTCTCATTGACTGAAGGCAGAAGAAAGTGCCAGTGTTGTCAAATTTGGGCCACTATTTTGGCTTTTTTTTCAACTTTTCTGGAAAATGTGATCTCAAGCCTCTCTAAGACAGAGAATATCTTCTGTTAGTTTAAATTTGACACACCTCATCTATAACTCAAGATGATTATACGAACTAAGTAGTACTTAGCCTTAGCTTAACTTGTTTGCTTGGCAATGTTCCCTTGTTTTTACTGTCTTTTGCAGGGGAGAAGACGAACCCTTGAGAATTAATGAAATACGATTCAGACTGAGTCAGAAACCTAGCTTTTATCAATTATTGAAATGTTACCCTAGGAAAAGTTCTCAACTTCCCAGTGGGTTTGGGACAGCAATTATTATCAAGGACAATCTAATTACTTAGGGTTCATCATTTTCATTTCACAGATGAGAAAATAAATGTTACTGAGAGAAATTCTATACTTTGCACAAAGAGCAGAGTGAGCAGGTGTGGAGCTAGACACTAAAATCTCACTGAGGCTCATTTTCCATGCACTCAGTTTGCTCTATAGTGTTTTCTTCTGTAGAAAATACTTTCTCTAGGACACTTTTCACTGGACATTCACCTACTCTTCCTTCCCCAGTCATGCACTTTGCCAAATTTTGGACCAACATATAAACACAAACTTTAGTTTAATTCTGAACTCCAGTTTGCTTGTAATCACCTCTCTTGCATTTCTTGATCCTAACTGGCATCACAATATGCTATAAATTACGGAAAGGAGGGATTTGGGATGTTTAGAATATCAGAGCATCCATAATTCTGTTTCCAGAAACCTGCTACTTTCTGGACCACCCCAAAATAGTACATCAATGGAGCTTTTGAGATAATTTTATTATGACAGCATGGACGATGCTGTAATATAGTTTTTATTTTATATGTCTGTCAAATCAACTGTTTTTAAACTCAAAGAGGGCAAGTGCTGAGTTTTCTAAATTTGTAAGTAATTTAGTTAGGTACAAAATTTAGTTAGGTACAAAATGAAATGGTTATAGGAAATTTTTCTAGACACAACCAAATAAAAATTTGTATTGGATACATACACACAGTTATTTAACAGATTCATATTCACACTTAAAACATTTACTGTATTTAATAAACTCCCTCTTAATATAAGCCAATATACTGTCAATATACCAGGTAGGGAACCATATGTATGAGATCTCTGCCCTCATAAAATCTTTTGGTTATTTGGGAAGACATAATTATACAAATAATAGCAAGTGCAAAGAGTTCAATGAAGAAATAAGGTGGGTGCTATGTAGGCATATCTTTAGTAAGTGTGGGTGGAGATTGCTAAGAGGGCTTTCTGGAGAGTATAGCATTTAAGCAGAAATGTAAAGGATGGTCAGGAATTAATTAGGTAAACCGGGGTGGGGAGAAAGTTCATTCTAAGCAAAAGTAACCAACACATGAAAACCTCAAAGATGGGACAATCTATGGCACTTTTATGACACCAACAGAAGTCCAATGTGGCTGAATGGTAGAAGTAGAGCCCTGTGGTGGGTTTGAGGGGATGCTGAAGTAATGGGTCGGGAATGTGCTGGTATCAAAAAGCAATAGAAGATGTTGATGCATTTAAAATTTTGAGCAGCAAGAGCTGATTTGAATTTTAAAAAGAATGCTTACATTTGAAAGAAGCATCAATTCGAACGGTATAAGGATGGATTTGAAAAGACTAGTAAGGATGCAAATATAATAAAGCTATATATGCTGGTGGCTTTAACTAGGATAACAAATGTAGGACAGAAGAGGAGAGAGTTAAGCAAATGGATTTGAAAATACTTAGGGAGAGTAATCAATCAGTTATTGATTGAATTTATCCTTGTGGGAGGATAAAAAAAAAGATCCAAGATAAAGTTGCAAATTTCTAATTTTAACAACAGTTGGACGGTGATACCATTTATTAACATGAAAAACCTGGGGAAAAAGGAAATTTGGAGTGGGATGGTCATGATAACTATATTATCTGATGTTTATTGAGCATTTACTATGTGCCAGTGACTAAGTGTTTTATATATATATATATATATATATATATATATATGTTATTTAAATGTTTATGACTTTGAAGTAGACACAGTTATGGATGATTTATGTAGCCCTCCCTACAGTCATATAGCTGTACCTGGAAGGACTAGGATTTCAGCACAGTCTAATCTCAGAAGCCCTGAGTTTACTTATTACACTATTTGAGGATTCATGTAGAAATGCTGATTAGTAAGTGAAATATATAGTTCTAGATCTCGGAAGCGAAGACTAAACAAATGATATACATTAGGGTCTCATTGGATTAGTCATGATGGGCTATAAAATCTCAATGATTTAACAGAATAAATGTGCGTTTCTTGCTCACATGTCCCTCTCTGGTGGCTCTCCTTGGCAGCTTCTCTCTAAATGTTGACTCAGAGATCTAGACTTCTTCCAACTCGTGGCTCAACCACTCTGGGATTTCCTTGGAGTCCTCCACTGGTTTCTCTGCATTCAGTTACCTGATGAACTATGAGAAGAAGTGCAAGATATCTCACGGTATTTTAAGGAGCCAGAATTAGAAGTGGTATGCACCATTTCCACCCAAATTATAGCGGCCAGACAATTCATGTAGCCCTAATTGGTCACTTACACTTAGCTCTTGGCTCAGGAGGAAAATAGGTTTTTCACAATCATATAGATGATGACTGAAGCCATGAGAGTGAATGAACTCCCCTAGTGAATGCGTAAAGAGTTAGAAAGATGGCCTAGGTCCGATATCTGACAAGATCTGTATAATAATGATGATGATTAAGAATAGCTAAAACTTTTAGAGCACTTACAATGTTCCAGGCACATTTACATATATTAATTCATGGACTCCTTATAAAAGCCCTTTGATGTACTGCTATTATTATATCTTTTTTTTTATAGAGATAAAGAAATAAAGTTACAGAGATAGTAAATAACTCTCTGGAGGTCACAAAGTAAGTAAGTGGCAGAATAAGAATTTGAAGGCAAGTAGTTTGTTTCCAGAGTCTATGAGTTTAATCTATGTCATATGCTACATAATTACTAACCTCAAGTACCTGAAAAGTGTCACATTAATATGTAAGTATCTTTGCTATGAGTTCCCAAGGGGCAGGACTAAAACTAATAAATGGAATTTAAATTATGGTAGCGTTCAGCCCTGGAAGAAGGCAGCTCTAACAGAGCTATCTAAAAGAAAGCAAACTGCATCCTGAGATAGTGAGATTCTCATCTTTGGAAGTACCCAAGCATAAGAAGAACAAATCCTTGGTAAGGATGTCATAGAGAGGATTCAACCATCAAATGAGTGCTTGGGAGAGATAACATTTTTTATTATTAATTTCTATCTTTAAGTTCCGGGATACATAACATTTATGTTCTCCATATATTCACCAATTTCTTCCAGTGAGTGTATAACACTTCTGCCAGTCTGATTTCTGAATCAGTTACTTAAACTAAGTTCCAATTTCTGTATTTTCCACATATTCACCCTGAAAGTAGGAGGAGAAAAAAAAGGAAACATAAAAGAAGAATGTGCCTCCGTCCTTAAAGATCTTATAACTTACTTAAAGAGCAAAGACATACAGGTGTGTATCATCCTTGAATTGCCAGAGCCACCTGTTTAGAATCTAATCTGGAAGAGATTGAGAGTGATTTACAGATAGCAGAGGATCTCAAGGTTAGCTCAGATGTGTTAGCTCTCTGCTCCAAAGTCCTTTTGCTCTCTGCTATCAAGGTTGTTCTCCAGTTTTAGCAAGCATTGAATCACCTGGAGGGCTTGTTAATCAACCTCAACTTTCTTATTCAGTAGATTTAGGTTGGGGCCTGCAAATTTGCATTTCTAACAAGTTCCCGGTGATGCTGCTGCTGGTGATGTGATCTCACTTTGGGATTACCGCTCCAAGACTTATCATTCAATATCATAATCTTCTGTTCATGTCAGAGACTATCTTCTTTGTCTTTATATATGAAGGGTCTACCCCTCTGTTCTTCAGTAAATTTGTGTGAAGTAAATAATTTGAAAGAAATGTGTAGTTTTCTAGAAGCACAAAGGAGGGAAGAAACTATGGCAATCAGCAGGGAAGAATCCTGTGTCCCCTCCTCCCACATGTTTGGAAACATGATTCTTGCAAGGAGGTGTTTAAGATTAAAAGCAACCTTATGCAAGTACAAATGTGTATACAAATACCCCATTTTATAATTATGCTCACAGGACGACAGTCCTCAAAGGAGCATCAGAATATTCCCATCTTCCTTTTTTGTCATTTTCCTTCATCTTCAGACTGTCACAGCCACTTTATGAAGGAAAATATTCTTTCTTGTACATCGAATGTAATTTGCCCCTTCCTGGAGTCCATTCCCTTTGGGTTGGTGTTGGCTGAACTTTGCAGTCTTCACTGAAGGGGGAACCCTTTCTCACTGTTCCCTGGGAGAGCAGACCCTTTGAAGTCACAGCTGGCTTGACTAAACTCATTTCCTCCATCCACAATGTGCCTCTGATGTAGTGTTGGCTAAGGCTCCCTCTTGCCGGCTCCCGCTCTTGAAACAGACCCAAGTGCAATGTTCAATGTGAGTGTTTGGCTTGGCTTAAATTTGGCCGAATCATCTGTACTTTGTTTCATTTGAAAGCCTTACTTTTTTTCTCTCTTTCTTTTCTCTCGCAACTAGTTCATTCCAGATGTTTTTGATTTGTCTTTTAGTGGTCTACTCCACCCAGTTCCTAAATCAGTAAATCATTTTCATGCTTCTTCCAAAATCTAAGGAAAGAAAATGCTCAATTAGAGGGAAACTGATTGTAGGTCTCATAGAGCTTACACTTGGGGATGGCTGCTCTCCTCAGGAACTACCTTTGAAAGGTAGGAGAAAATGTCTTGCTTGAGAATACTTAGATTTGGCTTTGCTTCACCCTCCTTTCAACTTTTTAGCATTTGGAATAGGAAAGCAGGCAAAATGTTGATATGCTAATATTATGCATGTCCAAGCCCATCCTCTGCTTTAAGGCTTGATGTGTAATTGCTATTCTTGCTTGAAGTCGTTCAATTACTGAAGTGCAAATAGAAGTTCCCATTATCTGAACCCATATGTGGCAGTGATAGAATGTACTAACATATAATATTAATGGCCTTTCTCTCTTTACCGTCACCTTTTACCCTTCTCGGCATTTTGATTGTGATGATGAGGGTAAGGACAAAATGTTTGCTTTATTATCATTATGAAGAGTAAAGAACTTGTCCTTGGTGGAAATCACAGAGCCGATAGGCTAGTCAAAGATTTTAGAGAGAAAAGTCAGTAGATTTCCTGAGTTTGGGAAGAGAGTTTTGGCTATATTGAGAGCAGAGATGAGAGATTGAAGGCAACTGACTGTATAATAAGTTAAAAAAATGGAGAAGAAAATTTTAAGACATTTTGCCATCACAAATGCAATTTCTTTTTGATGCCTTTTCAAGTGATTTTAGTTAAGATTACATGTCTTTCTAAGACTTTTCTTTTGGAGAGGATATGTTTTGTCTTTCAGATTTGATATTCAGATGAGACATACTGTTCAGGTTGCACCTATAAAATGTTGTGATACTTAATTAATTTCATTCTGCTGTATTATCATCTGACACCAGAACCCAGCAGAAGACAAATGGCTTTTAGAGCTATACAGATGCTCTAGTTTTTTGTGAGAAGAGTTCTAGTTACTCATGGCATAATGCATTTAATTAGGTTAATTACTCAGCTTCTCTGAATCATTTCTTAAAGGTGATTATATTAATATCCAACTGCAGGACCATCTTAAAAATTAAATGAGATCATTTAAAGTACCTGTCACTGGTAAAATTTGTAACTGGTGTGTTGAACAACCATAAATCATAAAGTGGCATCAAAACACAGCTTCATTTTGATCTTCAACTTTAACTTTGTTATTTAGTTACTCAGTTATCCAGGCCACTAGTTGAAAATGTTGGCAGATTGCATCAATTTTTGGGCATTCTTAGATAATAGGTAATAGATGATAGAAAATTATCCAATCATGCTGTATATCAAAATCAGATGAGTCAGAAATGTCTAGTAAATGTCGAATTCAATGTGATAATCTAGAAGTTAATATTATAGCCTTCATTAAAAGATAAGACATCTTCCCCTAACCCATTCATTAAGTTGGGCAACCTAAGTAGGCCAGTCTATGTTTGGGAGGATGGGGTATGAGTAGCCCCCTCTTTTCACTCACCTTCCTTCCCTCCTTTACTGCGTGTTCACCTGTTTTCTAAAGCTTGAATTGACAGCCTGCCCTGCATTGAATGCAGGAAGAGAATTTGGATAGAGGTGAGAATTCTGATTTGGCCAGTTGTGAAAATGCTTCTTATCTGAGCCTGTCCAATGAGTTCAGTTAACATTTTTTCTGATGAATATTTCTGTGGGATCTTTGGAGCCTCTCCACAGAATTTCTTTTAGCAGGATGTCATGGGCATAGGAAGGGTCATAACTCTTGGTCAGTGTAATCCTGATACACATTAAACTCATATTTCCAGCAGTCTACTCAATATATACTCAATGGATGTATGGATGTCTTTGCCCTCTGGCAAAAGCCCCCTTTGGCAGGATCTATATTTAAATGACTGACCTTTCCAATGAGATTCTGTATCCGAAGACTGAAATTCATACCGAGGGAGGTGCAGTGATTTTCCAGACCCCTACTCCCACTCTGTGATGGCAGGCCATTTCACCTTGCGCTATACCTGAATATGCTGAATATTCTCCAGGCATATGCTACTCATTAGGCCACAGCATTTCCCTAAATTCTCTCCAGAATGTGTAGAACATTCTCTTCAGCCAGAGAAACTCTCTTTAAGCTTAAGGTAAAATAAGGTGAGAGTAGGGGAGGAAGGGATGGCACCAGAGCACAGCTTTTTAAAAATAAATATTTTCCAGAAAAACATTCTTTCTAATCTCTATTCTTTCATCACCCTTTAAACATCTTTGTGGGTTTTAGGTCCATATGACTCTCAGACTTACTCTGAAACTTCTGCAGGTGGCACAGAAACCCATCTTGGAACTTTTTATCTATTTCATCTTGCTGCTTTAATAAAAACTTCCAAGTTTATATCCTGTTATACACCCCAATGTCACAATTTTTGTATTTTACCATCACCAAATGAAACATAAGTTTTTTGAAAACTCTAGCAATTATAATGTCTTTGGCACAGTCTATCCTATACCTAATATGGCAATGCTCACAGAGATCTATAAGAAATTAGTTTTAATTAAATTGAATGCCTCAGGTTTGTCTTAATTAACACATATGTAGAAATGCGGTATGGTTGAGTGATCTATACATATATGCTGAATTAAAGAAAATGAGTTCACATGAACTCTGACTTTGCTATTTGGCTTTGTAACATGAGGTGAAGCATCACTTCAAAAGATAGTTTCTTATTTATCAAATTGAAATTTTGTTGCTATCACCTATGAGCCCCTTTTATGAATAGCTGTAAAAACTCCAGAATTGTATAATTCTACACATGGATTTTTCTTATTATAATAGTTTCACATGTGTTCCTCATATGGTCAAGTAGACAGCAAGGGGATTGTGGGTAGGACTATGGATCACCTGTGTGTTTGTAGGAGTAGATGTAGTTGATAAAATTTTTCACCTCATCTTCTGTAAAGAGCCTAAGTGTCCTAGAAGAGACAGGTTAATATGGATCAAAAGCAATGCCAAGCATGATACTGTTGGGTAATCTTTCTAATTGGTGCGTGATTAAGAACTGATTAAGGGATAGAATGTCACTATAGTGTGCTCTTTTGGAGTCTTCTCTTTGGTTTCTCTTGTGCACATTATGGCTTTGTGAAATTTGCACATAGATATATAGGCAAAGCAATTTCTATAGGATTCAGTAATCTACAAGTCCTATGCAGAAGAGCCATCTGTGAAGCTCAAAGGAAGGAGTGATCGCCTCACCTCTGTGGGGTTCAGAGGAGCTTTCACTGAAGAGAGGAAGTTGGATGAGACTTAGAGAATGATTAAGCATTTATGAGATAGAAAAAGAAGAAAGAAAGCTGACCTTAGGTAGAGGAAAATGGAAGTATTGATTTTTCTCTTCCTTTCAATGGGATTGGCAATAACTGAGAAAACTATGAAGAACTGGGACCCAGATGAGCTTTGGCAATATATACTAACAATAAAAATGCACTTACATATGACACAGTAATCCTCTTCTGAGATGCACACCCTGGAGAAGCTGTCATATATGTGGGCATGGAAATATGTCACAAAATATTTATAGCTGTATTATCTATGATAGTGAGAAATGGGAAGCCATTTAAATATTTATCATCATATATATGCAGCATATTAATCTGTGAGAGTACTATAATAAGGTGAATGAACTAGCAATACACCCATCAATATGAGTAAATCCTGACAGCATAATATTGAGCACAATAAAGAAACATTTTATAAGAATCTTAATATGGTACTCTTCACATATAAAGTCTATAATGTGAAAGAAAACCCTTGATATTGTTAAGGAATTCTTTCGTATTAGTATGACAACATTCAGTAAAATAATACACACAAAGTTTAGTGGTGGTTATCTTTGGGATAGGAAATGTGTGAGAGAAGAATGGGAACAAAAAAGTATATACAAAGAATATCAATTGTATTGCTAGTGTTAGCTCTTAAGCCTAGTGGTAGGGGCATTTTTCTTTCTGGTATTCTTTAGAATTATCTGAACATATTAGATGCCTGAAATATGTGTGCCATATACATGTACACAAAAAATCTTTTAAAAATATAAGCCCTATTGCTGGCAAATGTACATTGAGACATATGACTTAGGCTAGAGAGCAAAATGGGCTCTCAGTGCTTCCTCCTAAATGAACTTTGCCCTCCATCACAGGGCAGGAAATCTCTACACTACTGACCTTGTCACAATGCAGCAGGAACAGAGAAAAAAGCATGATTCACGTTGCAGGTGGTGAGTCACAGAGGCTGACCAACTTGCTCTCCTGATCCATTAATTAGACAAATCTTTCCTCAGCAGAGGCATGAGTGAGAGGTTGTATTAGTCTGTTCCAATGCTGCTATGAAGAAATACCCAAGGCTGGGTAACTTATAAAGGAAATTAATTGACTTGCAGGTCTGCAGGACTAAGGAGGCCTCAGGAAACTTACAGTCCTTGCAGAAGGGGAAACAAACATACCTTTCCTCACATGGCATCAGGAGAGAGAAGTACTGAGCAAAGGGGGAAAAGCCCCTTATAAAACCATCAGATCTCATGAGAACCCACTCACTATTATGACAACAGCATGGAGGAAACCACTCCCATGATTCAATTACCTCTCACCAGGTCCCTCTCATGACACATGGGCATTACGGGAACTACATGATTGAATTTGGGTGGGGACACAGCCAAACCATATCTGAGGTGGTGAAAATGTCAAAGATTGTCCTCATTATTTCTGAGAAAGCAGAAGTTTCTATTATAAGGCGCATTCCTTCCCTTTCCTCTTTAATAACCTGAGCCCTCAATTGATACTTATGTTATTTATTAGAAAATAAGTTTTATTGATATAAAATGTGTCCGAGTTATCTATAGCTATTCTACTACATAAACTAGGGCTTTAGTTAATGTAATTAGATTTCTAAAGAGTTTCCTGATTATTTGGAAAGACAAAGGAAACAAACACCTCTTGAGTGCCCATCATGCCTAGCCTTTTGCAACTTTGCAACTGTGATGCCCTGCTCTGACTGGTTCCCTGAAGAAGCATCCCCAGTTGCAAATAACTTATGAAACCGTTTAGACCACTTCAGGTCTGTTCGGGTAACTTGTGGTCCACAACTTACTTGAGAAAGGCTGATGGAGAGCCAAGAAAAACCTGGTAAGGTTAGCAATTTTCAAATTTATTCAAACATTGCTCTCATGTGCTTTCAATACAGCATATTTTCCCCCAATTCTAATACCTGTAGATCACCTTGGGAAGCTCTGCATAAAAAAACATGCCCATGATGACTGATGAGTGGGGCATTGGTAGCTGCAAACTGATTTCCAGAATCTAGTTCTACTAAGTTTCAAGGTCAGGAGGAGAGCCAGTTAAGAAATAGGAACAAGCTGTAGGTTGAAATTAGAGGTGAACTACCATAATGGTTACCACGATTAACCTTGAATAGGTACCTAAAAGCAGTACATGGCATTGAAGTTGGGCATCATGCCCATTCTTTCATCACCAAAGTTCTCAAAAAGGAGAACACATTGGAACTGCATGATAAATAATACAACAGTCATGTGAATTATATAAAGCATTAGTTTTAGTTCTATTTGATTTGTTACAGAGTAGATAATAAATTTTTCATCGGGAGAATAAAGCAAGAAGATGCCCTGTCCTTTATGGAAGAAAATATACCATGACTAATCTGAGCAATCTATAAGCCCCTTCCCAAATATTTCAGTCTTGAAACAACACTAAGAAAGCCAACAGTCAGATTGGAAGTACAGTGTCACATAATCTGAAGGTTAGATAGTGACGGCTCCAATTAGGGCTCCCAACAAAGCAGCCTATAATGTTGGGGGAGAAGTTGTTTAATGTCTCTAAGTCAAATTTTATAATGCTATTGGTCATAAAGATGTTCAATGAGATAATGCATGTAAATAAGTAAGGATATAATGGGTCATTCCAAAGTGGACTTAACTTTTTCCCTTAAAGGTTGCTCCTTGACTTCAAAGCTGAGTATTCTCAGTTGAGTCAAATTTCTCAACACCTAGCACTAACTGAGAATTCTACACATGTATTCAGAGAGACTTTTCTCATAGTGTTTCTGCAATTCTGTTGCCAGTCTTGACTAGGAGCCTGGGGGAAATCATTACAGTATTTCGGAAATGCTTATTCAGTTTTACTTTTTGTCAAGTGGTGGCTGGATTTGGGTTATTTCTCTGAACACATCTGCCCTGAATTTGCATATATAATGAAAACAATTCTTTGTTAAAATGTTGTGTTTTTTTTGTATGTTTAAATTTAATTTTGAAATATTTTGTTGTGGCTGAGATGCATGCTTTCCTAAGAGGAATTCCCTTATTAAAAAAAAATGTGGATAATCCATAGGGTATGGTGGCTTAGAGAAACAGCAAAAGACTAGAAACACTAGTATATTCATAATTCCAGCAATTCCCAGCTGTGGGAGGAAGGAGTCAATTATCATTTAAACAAAATGTTTACTGAGGTATAGAAACATACACGTCTTTTTTTTTTTTTTTTTTTTTGAGACAGAGTCTCTCTTTGCACAGGCTGGAGTGCAGTGGTGTGATCTCAGCTCACTGCAACCTCTGCCTCCGGGGTTCAAGCGATTCTCCTGCCTCAGCCTCCTGAGTAGCTGGGACTACAGGTGCATGCCACGACACCTGGCTAATTTTTTGTATTTTCAGCAGACATGGGGTTTCACTATGTTAGCGAGGATGGTCTCGATCTCCTGACCTGGTGATCCATTGGCCTCAGCCTCCCAAAGTGCTGGGATTACAGGCATGAGCCAACATGTCTGGCCCCATACACAAGTCTTTAACATACAAATTAGTAGTTTTCACATATGGAATATTCTCTTTCTTTTTAAATTATAGATTCAAGGGTTATATGTGTATGTTGTTACATGGGTCTATTCCTTCATGTTGAGGATTGGGTTTCTAGTTAACCTATAACCCAAATACTAGACATATACTCAATATGCAGTTTTTCAACCCTCTTCTCCTTCCCACACTCTCCCCTTTTGGAGTCCTCAGGGTCTCTTATTTCCATTATTATGTCTATGTGTACCCACTGTTTAGCTTCTACTTAGTGAGAACATGAGGTATTTGATTTTCCATTTTTGAGTTGTTTCACTTAGGTTAATGGTCTCTACCTCTATTTGCATTGCTGTGAAGGACATGATTTCATTCATTTTATGGCTGCATAGCATCCCATGGTGTATATATACCACATTTTAAAAATCTAATCAAACATTGATGGACACTTAGGTTGATTCCATGATTTTGCTATTGCGAATAGTGCTGCAATAAACTCACAGTGCAGGTATCCTTCTGACAAAATTATTTATTTTCCTTGGAGTATATGCCCAGGATTGGGGTTGCTGGGTCAAACTGTAGTTGCAATTTTAGTTCTTTGAGAAATACCCATACTGTTTTCTATGGTGACTGAACTAATTTACATTCTGACTAACAGTCCATAAGAATTCCCTTTTCTCCACATCCTTTCTAACAGTCCTTTGACTTTTTAGTAATAGCCATTCTGACTTGTGTGAGATGCTCTCACATTGTGGTGTTAATTTTGATTTCTCTGATGATTAGTAATGTTGCGCATTTTTTCATTTGTTTGTTGGACACTTGAATGTTTTCTTTTGGTAAGTGTTTGTTCATGTCCTTTGCTCACTTTTTAATGGGGTTATTTGGTTGTTTGCTTGTTGAATTATTTATTTATAATAGTTTCTGGATATTCGTCCTTTATCAGATGCACAGTTTGTAAATATTTTCTCCCATTCTATAGGTTGTCTGTTTAGCCTGATGATTATTCCTTTTGCTGTGCAGAAGGTTTTTACTTCAATTAAGTCCTATTTATCTATTTTTGTTTTTGTTGCAATGGCTTTTGAGGACGTGGTCATCGATTCTTTTCCTAGGTCAATGTCCAGAAATTTTTTTTCCTAGGTTGTCCTGGAATTTTATAAATTTATATCTTATGATTATGTCATGAATCTTCAGGGTTTTTTTTAATTTTTATTTTTTTGTGAGAGATAGTAGTCCCATTTCATTCTTCCACATATGGTTTGCCAGTTTTTCCAGCACCATTTATTTTATTATTATTATTATTTTTAATTGTATTTGGGCTCTGGAGTACATTTGCACGTCCAGCATCCTTCAGGATTGTTGCATAGGTACATACATGCCATGGTGGTTTGGTGTCTCCACGCCCATCCCCCTGGTTGCCTACATCAGGCGTTTCTCCAGGTGTTATCTCTTCCCCTCCTCTCTGCCTACCACAGATGTCCCCCCCTCCTTTCCCCTCCACCCCCTTACCTAGCCCAGTGAGTGTTGTTTCCTTCCCTGTGCCCAGATATTCTCATTGTTCATCACCTGCCTATGAGTGAAAACATGCAGTGTTTGGTTTTCTGTTCTTGTGTCAGTTTGCTGAGAATGATGGTTTCTAGGTTCAACCGTGTCTCTACAAAGGACACAAATACATTGTTTTTTATGGCTGCATAGTATTCCATGGTGTATATGTACCATACTTTTTTTTTTGTCCAGTCTATCATTGATGGGCATTTGGGTTGATTCCAGGTCTTTGCTATCGTAAATAGCACCACAATGAATATACGTCTGCTTGTGTCTTTATGATAGAATGATTTATAATCCTTTGGGTATATAACCAGTAATGGGATTGCTGGGTCAAATGGAATTTCTATTTCTAGGTCCTTGAGGAAGCACCACACTGTCTTCCACAATGGTTGAACTAATTTACACTCCAACCAACAGTGTAAAAGTGTTCCTTTTTCTCCGCATCCTCACCAGCATCTACTGTCTTCAGATTTTTTAATGATCGCCATTCTAGTTGGTATGAGATAATATCTCAATGTGGTTTTGATTTGCATTTCTCTAATGACCAGTGATGATGAGCATTTTTTCATATGTTTGTTGGCTGCATATTTGTCTTCTTTTGAAAACTGTCTGTTCATATTCTTCACCCACTTGTGAATGGGTTTGTTTGTTTTATGTTCCTGTAAATCTGTTTTAGTTCTTTGTAGATTCTGGATATTTGTCCTTTGTCTGATGCATAGATTGTGAAAATATTTTCCCATTCTGTTGGTTGCCAGTTTACTCTAATCATTGTTTCTTTTGCTGTGCAGAATCTCTGGAGTTTAATTAGATCTCATTTGTCTATTTTGGCTTTTGTTGCCATTGCTTTTGGTGTTTTAGTCATGAAGTCCTTGCCTGTGCCTATGTCCTGAATGGTTTTGCCTAGGTTTTCTTCTAGGGTTTTTATGGTGTTAGTTCTTATGTTTAAAT
>NW_016107328.1:7100558-7165201 GCF_001604975.1 Cebus imitator
GAACATGCAAGATCATTGCATAGGTACACACATGGCAGTGTGATTCGCTGCCTTCCTCCCCATCACCTATATCTGGCATTTCTCCCCATGCTATCTCTCCCCATCTCCCCACCCCCTGCTGTCCCTCCCTTATTTCCCCCCGGCAGACCCCAGTGTGTGATGCTCCCCTCCCTGTGTCCATGTGTTCTCATTGTTCATCACCTACCTATCTATGACTTCTTTCATCAGTGTTTTGTAATTCTCCTTGTAGAGGTCTTTAGCCTTGATTAAATATATTTCTATGTATTTTATGGGTTTTTTTGTGGCTATTGTAAATGAGATTGAGTTCCTGATTTGGTTCTCAGCTTGAGTGTTGTTGGTGTATAGAAGTACTGCTGATTATTGTGCATTAATTTTGTTTCCTGAAACTCTGAAGTCATTTATCAGGTCTAGGAATCCTTAGGAGTAATCTCTAGAGTTTTCTAAGTATATAATTATGTCATTAGTGAGTAAGACAATTTTACTTCTTTTCCAGTTTGGATGCCTTCTATTTCTTTCTCTTGCCTGATTGCTCAGGCTAGAAAATCCAGTACTATGTTGAAGGGGAGTAGTGAGAGTGGGCTTCCTTGCCTTATCACAGTTATGAAGAAGAATAATAACTTTTCCCCATTCAGTATAATGTTAGCTGTGGGTTTGTCATACATAGCTCTTATCATTTTGAGGTTTGTTCCCTCAATGCCTAGTTCATTGAGGGTTTTTATCATGAAGGGGTTTTGGAATATTTTCTATACCCAAGAGGGATCCTTTCTTTCGCTTCAGAAGTCCATACCTGCTCCAACCTCCCTAAAATCAGGTAAGAAATTTTCTGACTACTATCACCACAGTTTAGTTCTTGACTTTCATGTAATTGAATTATACAAAAAATAGTGTGTCCTATCTTGTAGGTGTCTTCTTTCACTCATTCATTGCTTTGTCTGTGAAATCTGATGGTAATATTGCTTGCAGTAGATGTTCTGTTTGTGTTGTTGCATAGTATTCCATTTTATGAATTTGCTGCACTTCATTTACCCTTTCTGCTATAGATAGACATTTGGATTATTTTAGTTATTAGCTACTATAAATAAAATGTTTCGAAATTCATATACTTTGAGTGGAGTTTGAAATAAAAGAAGGCTCTGCAACAGGTCCAGGCTGCTGTGCAAACTGTTCTGCCACCTGGGCCATATGACCTAGAAGATATTATTCTTCTTAAAATGTCAGTGCTACATAGGGATGCTGTTTGCATCCTTGGCATACCTCTATAGTTGCATTGCAGCACAAGTCCTTGGGATTACAGAACAGATTCCTGCTTTCCTTCACAGATGATTACTTTCCTTTTGAGAAACAGGTTTTTTTGGCCTGCTGTTTGTATTGCCACTAAATCTTTAAAAGACATTTTAGTTTCTATCAAACTGTTTCCTTTAAGATGGTGGGGAACAAGATAAGACTCGTGAATCCTATTAACATGGGCCTACTGCCAAACATCTTTGCCCATGAAGTGAGCTTCTTAATCAGAAGTAATTCTGTGTGTAATAATGAAGGTGGGTAAGGCATTCCATGGATGGTAGTTTTGGTAGAAGCATTATGTATAAGGAAAGCGAATATCTATTCATGCCTATTCCAGTAAGAACAAAATATTGCCCGTGTTATGATGGAAGCACTCCAATGAAATTAACCTACCCCAAGGAAATGTGCCATATTAGGGATACTGTGTTAGTTTCTGTTGCTAGAAGACTGGGCACTCAGCAGTGGCCAGAGCCGGACTGACTTTGTTGAGTAGAAGTTCATGTTGCTGAGCCCATGCTTAACCTCCATTTCTGCCACCATGGCCACTTTGTCATTAGCCCATTAGGCAATGACAAGGGTGGCTGGGGAGAGAAGCTCACTAGTATCCACTTGATTATTAACATATTTCTCTGCCTAGGTCACCATTTGGTGTGCATTCGTATAGGACATAAACATCTTCATTTTCTTGCAATTCAGGGAGTCCATCTGTATACCTCTTCCCCTAACCTCCTTGTCACCACCTTACTTCCAAGTCTCTGACTCAGACTGAAATTTACACCACTGGCTTTCCTGGTTCAGGGCTTTGGACTTGGACTGAAGCTATACCATCTACTCTCCTGGGTCTCCAGCTTGCCAACTGCAGATTTTGTGACTTCTCAGCCTCCATACTGTGTGAGCCAATGCCTTACAGTAAATCATGTGCATACATACATATACCACATACATATATACATATATTTATACACATACAGATAAAGTATTCTATTGATTTGTTTCTCTAAAGAACTTAGAACAATACAAATTTTGGTTGGCAAATATACTCATTTACCTATGCTGAGAAATAGAATTACAGAGTCATCACATAGACATGTGTTTAGTTTTAGAAATAGACAAGTTTCAAAAGGTTTTTCAAAGTGACAGCTTTCATTTAAGGGGAAAAAGTGATCTTTTTTTCCTTTGGGTAGGGAGGAAAAGAGAGCAAGAGATGCAATTGGTCCATATCTTTATAAGTTTCACATGAAACAATAAGATTATATATCTCAGATGTTCTCTGTTTTAGATAGAAGAGGTAGAAATAATTTTTTTTCTTAGGGAAAAGAACCCAAAGGAGGATACTGAGTGCTTTCCTTCCTTTTGATTCTTCTCCTTGTTTGCTGCCTTTTGGTAAAGACATAGGTCACAGCCTACAGATAGATGGAAGAACAAAACAGAGATGTCAAGTAAAACTGCAGAGCTAAACTGTAAATAACCCTGATATTTTAATACTAAATCAAACTATAGAAAGATCCGGGGTTACCTTTTCTTAGATATACTGTGGAAAAAGAAGGAAAAGAACAAGATTAATAAGAAAGATTAATGAAGAAACTACATAATTATACCTGTGTCTCTTTCTTTAAAAGCTTTAAATACCATTTTAAATATAGTGTCTGGTAAAAATCAATGTTTACTTTGGAAGAAAAATTGTTTCTTGAGGATTCAACTTCCAAAACTATACCACAAAAGAGATAAAAAAAAAAAACACTGGAATCCACCTTATGATTGCCTTGTAAAAGGAAAAGCAACTTCAGTTAACCTCTCTTTAGGAACCAGATTATCTACTACCATGATACTACAAATCACTATCTTGTTAATTATTCATGTATGTTCTTGTTGAGACCTTGATGAGTATGTGTCCTGGATATTCACAGGTGGCAATCCATCCCTCCCAGTCATTACAAATTTCTCTTAGGATCAGCAATATGAGTACATTGTTAGCTGCAGGCTTTAGAAGGCATCTAACTATTATATAGGGCTTTGAGGGTATTTTAAAATTATTTGGTTCTATGCCTAAGCTAAATGGGGATGTGGGATCTACCTGCCTTGTGATCAGTGCAAACATATACAACAGATAATTCAGGTTCTCACAGGAAAAGCTATATAAACATTTTGTAATGTGAACTTAGGCATGTCACTCTCCCTCTTTGGCTCTCAGCCTTTTTATCTGGCAGAAATAGAGGTTTGAGGAGATAATCTTTAAAGGCGTCTGCCAGTTCTAATGCTCGATGACTTTATAATATTCATCTGGAAATGTAGTTATTTTACCAGTAGATCTCAGAGACCTGAATTGTCAATATTTATCAAAGGAAGCTAATCAGTTCTACTAGACAAATAGAGTGTGACCACTATTGGGCTGACACTGTTTAAAAAAATCAAGAAAAAGTTGTGGAATAAATTGATGAATAAATAAATGCATGCATTAACAAAGAAAGCACTACACAACCAGAGTGACAAATTTGTCTGAGATATAATTACTATACTTCATTGAATGCAATACTAAAACTGAGTGCCAGTAGATGTCTGAGTAACTTTTCTTAAATCTTGGATACCCTCTGATTACAATGCTTAGTGTGGTATAGAGGGAAAAAACATGGTGTCAGAAGATCTGATATCACTTCTTGAATCTACTACCTATCAGCATTGTGACATCAGGGAAAATCACATCATTTCTTTGAATCTGACTTGTTAGTTATCAAAAACTTAGTTGAACTTGATAGTTTAACTGTCAAGGACATAATTTCTTAGTGATCCAATAATTGATGATATTGTGAAGATAAGGTTATTTTACAAACTGAAAATAACTATTCAAGTTTTACTTCATTTGTATTATTAACAAACAATGTGATTTGAAAACAGAAGGGAATTAATGCAAGAATTAGGACCAGAAGATACCAAGGAGGCTTCACAAAAATGGCATTTGGCAAAATCATTATGTTTTCAGTCCTTTCTGTTTTCTGGTATGAATCAGGCATAAATTAAGGAATTCAACACAAATTGACCATTTATTTTGTGCTAGACCCTTGCTACATTTTAAAGGTGCCAAAATACCCATATTTTGATTCTTTTAAAAAATATTTTCATTTTTAATTTTTGTGGGTACATGGTAGGTGTATATATTTATGGGGTACATGAGATGTTTAGATACAGGTATGCAATAGGAAATTAGCATATCATGCGGAATGGGGTGTCCATCCCCTCAAGCATTTATCTAATTACACTCTTTATTTTTTTTTTGAAATGTAAAATTATCATTATGGTTCTTGATCTTATAAAGATCACAATCTTGTGGGATTCCTACATATTTGCTGAAAACTCTGTTTCAGGCAACTGTTAGGTTCCAGCAATACAGTGGGGAATATGGAAGGCACTGACATTGTCTTGAAGAGCTTACATGTGGGCATAAAACATAGATTTTCAAAAAATCAATTTTGATACAATGCCATAACTGCTATGTTAAAGGACTTGTAAGCTGTTAAGGGAACCCATTTGGGGGGTACTTAAACTAACAGGGAGAGAAGAGGAGAGTGTTTAGAAGTGGTGTAAGTCAGTGTTCCTCAAAGCTGAAATGCATAAGATTCACCTGCGGATCTTGCTAAAATGCAATTTCTGAACCAATAGGACTAGGATGGAGCCTGAGACTCTATTTCTAACAAGCTACCAGGTGGTGTTGATGCTTCTGACCAGTAACTTGCAATGAGATTGATGGATGTAGGAAACACGATAAGTTTTAAAGTAAATCATTCATTTGACATCTGTGACATGATTTTGCCTGATTGATCTTTCTTTCTGGAGAAAACAAACAACAGAATTAAAGACCAAATCATTTACTTTCCTTCCAATGATTCTCAAAAGCTCTAAAGAGGCATGCTTTCTAGGGAGGCATATCTAAACTATCAAAGCATTTTGTTTAAGAACTAAGCCCACCCCAAGCCCTTGGTGCTCCCTTTGCCTGATAATCACTACTACAGTGAGCCCCTTTAAATAAGAGATTGTTGAAACTGTGTATCCTGAAGACATGTTGAGATTGAAAACCACTACTACCATTTAAAGCCTCACACAGATTTAGAGTTTGATAATATCCATGAAATCTGTTGATAGTTTTTTTCCTTTAATTCTTCTCGCTTTAAAATATCATTATGGAAATAATGTTAAAAGTCCCTCTTTTCGTTCTTCTTGGGATATAGGGATGGGTAGGCAAGTTGACTGTCATGTTGAAGAATACACAGTAATATGAATGACATTGAACCCAGACAATTATCATAGAGTGGACAATATACTGTGTATACCTGTAGACAAAGTCTGGGTGCCCAGCTCTCCTTTGTGTGGCTTTAAATGAATCAGTTAATTTCTCTAAGTCCTAATGGCTCATGTTAAAAAAAGATCAATAGCATATGGCTCAGGGAGTAGGCATTAGGATCCAGTGAAATGATGTGGGTAAAACAGTTGGCAGCTAGTAGGTTTTTCATCAATGTTAGTGTCCTTTCTCTTCCCCACTCTATTTGGAGTAAGAGAAGTTTGGATTTAGTGTTCTCTTTCCACCATTTTTTAAGAAACTGTTCATCTCTATCAAACAGAAAGCCTAGAAAACATCTGCTGCTTTTCCTTTCTCTTGAAAAACATGTGTGTGAAAATTAAGGCAATGAAAAAGTTCACCTAAGTCTTGCTTACAATTCAAATGTTGTCATGTAGAGTCTTTGTGTTTTCTGTGAGTTTGGACTCATGATTGAGTTCTGGGTCCTTTATCTATAGAGATATCTGTTCATAAAGTTAGATCAATATGACTTAAGAATATGCCCAATAATTGGGAGATTCAAAATCAATAGATATTTAATTAAATTTTCCCCTAACAATCACAGCTATGCTACAATAAAATGGGCTATCACGGGAGCTAGTGAGTGTTCTAACGCTGAAGGGTAAGCAGATATTGAATATTGATTGTTTAATTACCTATTTCATGCATCAAAAACCTATTGGATACCTTCTAAGTGTTAGACACTGTGCTCAGCATTAGGGAAAGGGTTGGGATTACACACATGATGACCGATATAGACAGATTGAGAACTTGAATCCCTCTAAAAATATTCTTTACTTAAAAAAATATTTATTTAGCAGGGTGGGTAGAAACATTCAATAGATAAAACTTTTATGTGTAACATAAAGGACTTATTACATGTTCTACAAAATATTTTACTTATTTGAAATTGTATTACAATTACAATTTTCTGAATTAGCCTACCTTATTGTGATCATATTGAAGAGTTTAAATGTTATATACGCTAATAAAGACACAAATTTTAGTCAATAGAACTAAGTCACGCACTGTTTGGTCTGGGGATGTAGCTGATTTTGCTGATGCCAGATAGTGCTCAATTGGCTGGTCATCCCATATTGATGGTGAGGCCCAGACTGGATGCTGTAATTTATACATGCCTGTAGCAAAAAAGCCTATCAGACAGAAAGTAAGTCTGCTGAAGAACATTTTAACCTTTCACTCAGGTATGCCATCTCCTTCCAAAGCAGTAAGACCAGTTTCCATTTTGTAGCCGTGTAAGGTTAGTGTGAATAAATAAAATCCAATGAGGGCCATATTTCCAGTTTGCTCCAGGTTTGTTTTACTATACCTCAGAGATTGCATATCCCAAGAAGCTGCCTGACTAACCCTTTAATATTTCTTGTTCCCAAGTAGTCTAATAATTATAAAATCAGGTGTGAAAACAAATAACCACAAGATAATGTGGTAAATGTTGTGGTGATCATTTCCACCTGACACTAGTCAAGGAGAAACAAGGTGAGGCCACAGAGTGGTCAAGTGGCCACCGGGACTCCGTGGGAGCTGAGCTAGGTTAGAAAGGTCTTCTAACAATAAACAGCAAATATCTCAGACATTTCATGTTCAAGACAGGCTGTTGGTTTATGTGATTGTTGCTTTCTTTTCAACATGATCAGTTTGGCTATGATTTTATAGACTGTATAGAGGGAAAACTAGTGATGAACTTCTAAAAAGGAAGTCATTTACTGTTTCTCCAGAGAATCTATTGATTTTTTTTAAAAAAGGGAAGCCATATTCTGCCATTTGAGATGTAAGAGCTCTTTCCTCCAGAGTGTTGTTAAAGTTCAGAATAGGATTCACTTGCAATCTTTTGTCTAATAATGTCCATAATTAGATGATGAGGGAATGCTTCCCCTATTTTCACTTACCTAGTTCATTTGGCTTGTGACGAGTATATAGGACCCATTATAATCCCGATACCTAAAAGGATGAGAATGAGGTCTTGATAATGTCTTTGTGCTTGCTTCCCAAGGATTTATTTTTAAGTTAGTAAAGAGAATATTTACTGAGTGTTTGTAGCGAGCCTTGAATTATGCCCAACATTATAGGAGATCCTCTCTCACCCCAAACTCATTCTACTTCGTCCATTCCTATCTCCGTGAATGGTACCTGTTTCTACACAGCTGCTTATATCAGAAATTCAGGACCCACTCTGCACTGCTCCCGCTTTCTTACCTACTGTGTTAAGTAAATACTGTTGATTGGCCAGCTATGACACCTGTCCTTTACTGATAAACGCTAAATTCCTCTCATGTAGGTACATTAATCAATCACTTGGATTACTAAAATTACTTTTTTAATTATAAAGATTTCAAACATACATAAAATTATAGTGTAACATAAAAACATCTCTATACTCCCTGCCCAATTATTAACAAAACTTAACATTTTTATACATGCTTCAGACTTATTAAAAAATAAAATAGAAACAGTTAAAATCCCATTTAGTATTTATCTGTTTTCTTTACCCTCTTCCTTCCTTCATCAGAGACAAGAAGCCATGCACTTGTACATTCTTCTATTTCACGTTTTTAAAATATTTATTACACATACATGTGTTTATAAATAGCATTTGATATTCTGGGTATTAAAATATATCAATATGGTATTAAACTGTATACATCATCTTAACATTACAACTTCTCTTTCTTTTATGTTTTAATCTTTAATAAATTCTTTATTTGTCATCATTGTGGCTCATTTTAGCCTCCTCCCCTTGCTCAATGTAAACTCCTGGTCCAGCTTGACTCTTACCTTTGAAATCTATTTACTTGTTCAATTTCAGTATATCAACAGTCCCTGACTTACAATGGTTCAACTGAAGATTTTTCAACTTTATGATGGTGAAAAAGCAATATGAATTCAATAGAAACCATACTTCAAATTTTGAATTTTGATCTTCTCCTGTGCTAGCAGTAGGCATATTAAATGCATCTTCAACTTATGGTATTTTCAGCTTACACTGGTTTATCCAGAAGTAACCCCATTGTAAGTCTAGGAGCATCTGCAAATGTTTCATAATAACAGAACTGTTAACCTGCATCCCTGTAGAAAACAACTTTATCAGCTAGAGCACAGCACTTAGGTACAATTTATTTTGCCTTTCTGCAGCATCTACTTATTTTCAAAGTTATTTGGGTCAGCATTTTCCTCCACTCACCACTTAAAACTGATCTGTTTCATACATTTGAAATGTACAAAAAGCCAGAAATCCAGGACCCACCCTGGCCTGCTCCCTTTTTCTTACCTACTGTGTTAAGGTAAGTACTGTTGATTGGGCAGATATGATACCTGTCCAATTTAATGATAAATGCTTACATTTGTAATGTATGAAACAGAATCCTTTTTCACAGCTGCCTTATGTTGCAGTGTCTTGAACCTGTAAATAATTTTTAAAATTTGCATACATAAAGGTTTACTCTTTGTGCTGTAAGGTTCTATGGATTTTGTCAAATACAAAGTGTCATATATCCACCATTACTGTATCATAATGAATAGTTTTACTACCTACAAAATCCTCCATATTTTACCTATTCAGGACTCTTCTGGCAAAAACTGACCTTTTTATTGTTGCTATAGTTTTACCTTTTCCAGAAATCCACATAATTGAATCAGGTAGAATGTGGTTGTTTTAGATTGCCTTTTGTTTTTAACTTAGCAATTTGTATTTAAGATTTGTCCACATAATTTTGTGGTTAAATAGCTTATTTATTTTTACTCTTGAATAATGTTCCATTATATAAATTTACTTCATGCAGTTTGTTGAACAATTCATCTACTGAAAGACCTCTTTGCTGCTTTTAGCTTTTGGATATCATAAATAAGACTGGCATATCATTTACATGTGTGTTTTTCTGTGGACATACGTTTTCAAAACAGTTGGGTAAATACCTAGGAATGTGATTGCTGGATCATATGGTAAAGCTAGACTTTCACACTGCTGGTGACAGTATAAACTGCTACAAGCTTTCTATAAAGTATTTGCACATTATTTCTCAAAAGATTTCACATTATAATACCATTTGACCCACTATTTCTATTTCTAGGAATGCATCCAAAGGAAACAATTACAAACGGGAATAAATATTTATGAACAAATATGTGCATTATTTATGAGAGCAGAAACTGGAAACCACCTAAAAATCCAGTACTATGAAAATGAATATGTAAAGTATTACATATGCTCGTGTGAAGAAATAGAATGTAATTATTAACAATTACATTTGTAATGTTTATTAATGATAATAAAAATACTTGTAACATTAAGTGAGGAAGGTAGATTATAAAATTATATTATCTCAATTATGTAGAGGAAAATCCTTAGCACAAGGCTGAAAGAAAACATGTCTAAAATATTAATGACCGTTGCTTCTGAGTATAAAAAAGAGGTGATTTTCTTCCCTGCTTTGCTGAAGATGTCTGTAATTTCTGATTCTCACTCTAAGTATTAAAGTATTTGATAACCCAGGAGGGATTTTAAAATCATTTTAATAGGGTGTTTTGGAAGTAGAGACATTTTTACACCCAAATCCAAATACTACCACCTCCATAAAATCTTCCAAAGTCCCCTTAATTAAAAAATAACTCCCTACTTGGTTAATTTTACTCATATTAATTTGTCCATTTAGCAATCTGTATGTCACATGCTATGGTTGTGATAGGCCCATATTCTATGCCCTACAGGACTCCTGTATTTATAGGACAGGAAAGCACATAATTTTTTTTTTTCATTACGAGATTTGCACAGCTTTCTTACTAATAGCCAAAAACTGGAAACAACCCAAGTGATTTTAACTGGATAAATGTATAACAAAGTAATATCTCATACAATGAGATATTACTCAAAAATAAAAAAAATGAACAATTAATATACATGAAAACACGGGTGAATGTCAAAAACATTATGCTGAACAATGGAAGTTACAGGATAATGAAATATCTTCAAAGGAAAGTACATAATTAACAGAGTGATTTAAAAAATATGCACCACATCTAATGAATGTATTTATACAGTGACTTGGGATAACAGAGGAAGGAATGACAACTTTGCTTTCCTGAAGAGGTAGAATTATTGACTTGGCTTATAAGAGCATTCAATGGAAGTCACCTGTTAAAGAATCAAACATGGGAAGATAGGGATTTGTAATCACAGGTAATAGGGGGTGCAAAGTTCCCAGTAAGCTTCTGAGTGGATGGAAGATTAACTGAGGCGAGGTTAGTCTAATTAGACAAGAGGCAATGATTTATGGACTTGCCTGCCATGTCATAATTTGGGTTGGGTTTTATAATTTTACATTGTATTAGGGAACCATTGAAGGTTTGGTTTAGTAGGGAATTGATACATCCACTTTCTTGTTATTTAAAGTCTGTTTTCCCACAACACAATACAGTGTTTGGCATGTAATATGTATATTTTTGAGATGAAGTCTCACTCCGTCACTCAGGCTGGAGTGCAATGGCATGGTCTCAACTCACTGCAGCCTCCGCCTCCCAGGTTCAAGCAATTCTCCTGCCTCAGCCTCCCAAGTAGCTGGGACAATAGGCACGTGCCACCATACCTGACTAATTTTTGTAGTTTTAGTAGAGACTTGGTTTCACCATGTTGGCCAGACTGGTCTTGAACTCCTGACTTCAAATGATCCACCCACCTCAGCCTCCCAAAGTGCTGGGATTACAGGCATGAGTCATGGCGCCTGGCTCTGCCATGCAATTTTAAACAGGCTTGGCATTCAATAAATGGTGGTGGTAGAAGAGAATTCTGACTTTGGTCAAAGGCAAGTCGTGTCTGAGATGGGAAGAAATGATCTCTTGTGGGTGTTTGGAAATTGAAAACTAAAACTCAGATATAACTTAGAGAAAGGGTTCTCAGCAACTTTTCATGATTGATCTCATAAAGAGCCTTTTAAAACACTTTTTACCTCATAATCACTGCACCCCTGCAAAATTTGAACACTGGAGATATACTTGTTATTTATCTAACTTTATGTTTACCTGTGCTTCATGTGGAAGAAGATACCATTTTATTTTTTACCTCTTTCCCTCAAGATAAATTTTTGTCCACTTAGTGTTGATAGGATCCCCACTGAAAGTACATAGGTTGACACCTTTTAAAAAAGTACTTATGATAAAATATATATGATGTAAAATTTTCCATGTTAACGCATTTTAAGGATACATCTCAGTAGTGATAAGCATATTCACACTGTTGTACAGCCAATCTCCAGAAGTCTTTTCTTCTTGCAAACTGAAACTCTATACCCATTATACAACAAGTTCTCTCCTGCCCCAGTCCCTGGCAACCACCTTTCTACTTTCTACCTCTCTGAATTTAACTACTCTTGATACCTCAAATAAGTGAAATCATATTATATATATATATATATATATATATATATATATATATATATATATGTTTTGTGGCTAATTTGTTTTACTTAGTATGATATTTTAACATATGTCAGAATTTCCTTCCCTTTTTAAGGTCAAATAATATTCCATTGTATATATAAAACCACATTTGTTTATTCATTCATAGGTTAATGAACACTTGATTCACTTCCACCTTTTAGATATTCTAAATAATGCTGCTGTGAACATAAGAATATAAATATCTCTTTAAGACCCTGCTTTCAATTATTTAAAATTTATACACAGAAGTGGAATTGCTGGACTATATGGTAATTCTTTTTTCAACATTTAGAGGAACTTCCATATTGTTCTACATAGTGAAGTGATTGCACTATTTTACATTTCCATAAACAGTATGCAAGGGTTGTGATTTCTCTCCATCTTTGCTGACATTTTTCTCCTCTCCCTCCTTCTCCTCCTTCTTCTTCTCCCCTTCTTCCTTCTCTTCCCCCCTTCCTCCTCCTCCTTCTCCTCCTCCTCCTTCTCCTTTCTTCTTCCCCTTCTTCTTCTTCCTCTTCTTCTTCTTTCTTCTTTCTTCTTTCTTCTTTCTTCTTTCTTCTTTCTTCTTTCTTCCTTCTTCCTTCTTCCTTCTTCCTTCTTCCTTCTTCCTTCTTCTTCTTCTTGTTCTTCTTCTTCTTCTTCTTCTTCTTCTTCTTCTTCTTCTTCTTCTTCTTCTTCTTCTTCTTCTTCTTCTTTCTTCTTCTTCTTCCCCCCCTCCTCCTCCTCCTCCTCCTTCTTCTTCTTCTTCTTCTTCGTTTTCCTCATCTTCTTCATTCTTTCTTCCTCTTCTTCCTCATTCTTTCTTCCTTTCCTTTCTTTCTCTTTTAATAGCATTCATTCTAATGCATGTAAAATGGTATCTGATTGTTGTTTTGATTTGCATTTCCCCAGTAATTAGTGATGTTGAACATCTTTTCATGTGCTTGTTGACTATTAATATATTCTCTTTGGAGAAAGATTTATTTAAATCCTTTGCTCATTTTTTAATTGAATAATTTGTTTTGTTGTTGAGTTTTAGAAGTTCTTTATGTATTCTAGATAATAACTTCTTATCAGATACAGGATATGCAAATGCTTTTTCTTATTCTGTAGATTACCTTTTCATTCTGTTGTCTGAGTCCTCTTGAAATGGGAAAAGTTTCCTTATCTCCCTCACAGGGGAGTGATGGGGGTGTGGCTCACTTCTTCAGTACCCCATGGCTCCTACTCATAGGGGAGCATGCAGACAGGTATGTCATTGCTCCATTTAGGGTTGAGTATTTACAACTCCCAAAGCCCCAGTGGGCATGTGTTACAATTTGCTCTTTCAGTTTAGCCATCCATAGGCTGCTTGTGTTAATCAGCTCAATTAGACCCTCTGCCTTATTGCAAAAACAGAAGGGTTTCTGTATCCCGGAGTTCTTGCCTTAGTGTACCAGAAAAATCAGATCACCTGTGGGCTTGGAGAATGAGTGCAAGGTTTTATTGAGTGGTGGAAGTAACTCTCAGCAGATGGATGGGGAGCCAAAATGGGAATGTAGTGGGAAGATGGTCTTCTTCTCAAGTCGGGCCACTCTGTGGCTAGGCTCTCCTCTGACCATGCTAGGCCAAATTTCCCTTGGCTTCTGCATCGTTTCACTGTCAATAGCCTGCCTGCTGGTGTGTTCCTCTCGACATCCAGCTACTTGTGTGTCTGTGCCCTCTAGGGTCTTGAGGTTTTCATAGGCACAGAATCGGGGGTGTGGCGGGCCAGGGTGTTCTTGGAACATGCAACATTTGGGCATAAAAACAGGTGTGCCTGTCCTACGCTAGGTTCTTTGGCACAGGCCTAAGGGTGAAACCCTTGCTAGGGACACCACCTGTCTCTAGTCAGCACTTCCCTGCTCCTACTCCCATATCATTTTGATGGAATTGCAGCTTTTAAAAATTCACTGGATGTTCAGTTTTTCCATGGTCTTTGACAATCTTTCCCTATTTCTTCACCTGGGAACTAGGAGGTTGAAACTTGAATGGTGATATTGTAGGCCTGAGCAGACATTGAGATCTAACATGTACCTGGGATTTGGGTTGTGGTGTCTTAAGAATGTGCTTGTTGAAGGATCCTATGGATTTCTGCATAATTCATGGAAATGTAGATAATGCAGGTCCTTCAACCCAAGCACAACATGATAGGAAAGGTAAATCACACCACTAAACAGAGATAAGGAAGGAAAAGGGGCATGAGAAGGTGAGACAGAGAAGCACCTAGGCTGAAAGCAGACAGTCTCTTCTGAATATTCCTGTTTTCAGTACATTCATTAAGGTCATGGGCTATTAACTCATTAGTATGAGGCTGTCTCCGCCTTGTCTATATAACCAAGTTGTCAATCTATCTGTCTCATTGGTGTTTTCTAGATGGACATCCAGACAATTTATCTGAGGTTTTCTTTTTATCTAGCAATTTGGTGAGGACCAACACTGGGAGGTGTGGTCTTTAGCAGGTACAGCTCCAAAGTCCAGCCAGGAACTTATGATCTCTCAGAAAGCGAGTAGGTCTTGACTTCACTCTCAATTTATGTATCAACCCATCACCTTGTGAGAAGATTAGACTTATTGTAATAGGAGAGAAAAAAAAAACTTCTCTGTTATTCCTATGGGAGAGAGGTAATGCATTTAAAAATCTTTCTGATGCCATGACCGTAAGATTAATGCTTTTGTAATCCAGCTTGTTATCTGTCTGCTGTGTCTCCTTGTGTCTAGGATAAGGCAATTGAGCTTCAATTCTCTAATTGAAATCACTGTGCTGATGGAGTTTGTCTGTAGAAATGAAAGGTGGCTGCCATAATCTGTTGGGAGTTTAATTAATCCTCCGGGAGTGAGGCTGACCTAATTACTCAGAAACACTGGGCTTGCTTTCATTCTGTGGAATACAGCCATGGGAAGGAGGCCAGCATGCCATTTGCCTAAGCTTTTCTTGAATTGTATAAAACTCACCTAACACGAAACTGAGGAGCCCTTTCATTTGAAAGTGGTATTTCTTATGTTTTTCACCTTTTTGCTTGAAAGTATGCTTAAGCTAAAGAAAGGAGAAACAGAAAAGATGAAGAAGCCAAGAGGCTGGAGTTTCCTTTTGAATGGATATTCATCCATGAAGCTGTTCGTTCTGGCTTTCCATTCCTCCAGGTGTCTATACTTTTCCTCTGCTTGCCTGATACAACTACCACCGGTCACTTCATAGAATAACTCACCCCTTAAGACTCTGCTCAGGATTCACTCTTCCCTGATCACAGATACTGAGTTTAGGAGTCCCTCCACAGTGTCCCCCGTGACCCTGTGCCACCTCACTGTCTCATCGTTTAGTGCCATTTGTGTACATGCCCGTGGATCCTGAACAACCTGGAGAAATGACTCTACTTATCACCTTCAGCGTTCCATGACTAAACTCTCTTACATTTATTCTCTGGAAGAATAAATCACTTAGGGATTTCTGCCAACACTACCACTATATTACTTCTACCTTGTAATTATTACTTAGCATGGATTGCACTATCGGCTGTTGGAGCACCAATGTGGCAGACCTTAAGTGGAATAAAATATCAGTAGCAGTCTAGCAGCACGTATTTGCTGGAATAGATCATTCATTCATTTGTTCGTTAGCCAATTTGTTCATTAAATAAACATTTATTAAGCACGCATGTACTCATTCATTTGTTCCTTTGACACACTATTTATTGAAGGGCTGTTAAGTGTTAAAATTGTGTGTTTATTGGTGAATGTAATAGGCATGTTTCTTCTATAGGAATCTTACAGGATAGTAGAGATAACAGACAATACAAATGTAAACATACAAATGTAAATTATGTAAAATGTAAAATTATAAATTGTGATAAGCGTTTTGGAGGAAGCCAAAAATGCATAATAGTAAAGAATAAAAATGAAAAGATAGGGGGCAGATGGCGTACCTCAGGACCATCCTCTCAATGTTGCTGTGAATCTAAAACTGCGCAAAAAAAAATAGTCTTAAAAAAATGAAAGGGTGATTAGAGAAGGCCTCTCAGAAGAGACAATTAAGCAAGCATCCTTCCAGATGGTAATTTCCTGAAGAACCGAGAGACTGGTGAGTAATGTGCGTAGAGTTGTACAGTGTGATGCTTCCTGCTAAAAACAGTTACAGAGAATAGAAATGGGTTAAGAACCAAGAAGAAATTACCAACTCTAATAAGACTCACCAGAAAAGGTTTCCTGGAAGTGATATTTGAACTGAGTCATGAAGAATGATAAGGCTTTTTTTTTTTTTTTTTTTGAGACAGAGTTTTGTTCTGTCGCCAGGCGCCAGGCTGGAGTACAGTGCTCAGCTCACTGCAACCTCTGCCTCCCAGGTTCAAGCAATTCTCCTGCCTCAGCCTCCCAAGTAGCTGGGACTACAGGCTTGTGCGACCATACCCAGCTAATTTTTGTATTTATTTATTTATTTTTTTAGTAGAGATAGGGTTTCACCACGTTGGCCAGGATGGTCTCGATCACTTGACCTCGTGGTCCGCTCCCCTTGCCCTCCCAAAGTGCTGGGATTACAGGCATGAGCCACCGCGCCTGGCCAATAAGGCATTTTTGAAACCTTCCAGGCAAAAATCTTAATATCCTGCTTAAAATTCTCTCTGCATGACCTGCATTTCTACCCTCTAGTTCATGCTGCAAGAGGAATCTTTCTAAACCTCATATCTGAATATGAGAATCCTTTAATAAACAGTTTCTTACATACTCTACAGGTAGCACAGACCACATAATAGAGCATGGCATATTTCATAACATGATCTCAATGTTAACAACAGTTCCCTCCTTGCCCTCGACCTCGTTATTCTTTAGCAGTGGATTCTCAGCTGGTCTCCTTCACACATTGCTGGTTATCTCAAGAGATCCTTTCCTCTTGAGTAAGCTCCAACTTCTAAGATCCCACTCAAAGTCCAGGTCACCCAGGTGACACCTCTTCTCATCCCTCCCCTCGCCCCTATCCAACACCTAGGGAGAGTTGGCCTCTCCTTTCTCTTGTCCTTCCACAGCATTTTGAATCTACCTCTGCTTGGGAAATGATTTCACTGCTCCCTAATTATTCGGAGGTGGATCTCCCTCATGAGGTTATTTGCTTCACAGTGGCAAGGACTATGTGTTAGTAACCTTTGTATTCCTAGGCTGAGGAAGCACTGTGATTATATTATAAGTGAACAATCAATGTTTTTAAATTGATTGAAAGAACGGAGGGAAGGAAAATGACTTACTGGGTGAATTTTCATGGTAAAAGTTTAGCTTAAAGGATATAGGCTGGCATGATGGACAGAAGGAAACTAAGAAAGATCACGGAGACAAAATTTAACTCTACAAGGACTATAAAAGAAAGTAGGAAACACTAGCTCCATATTGCCAGTTTCCTGAATTTATACAGGCCATTAAGGGAAAACAGAATTAAGTTATTAGCTACGTACATCCATGGATAAAATATAAGGATTACCTAGAGCAGCCCTATCCAATAGTTATATGAGAGCCATATATATATGTAAATGAATTTTCTAAAAACCACATTTAAAAAGTAAAAAACAGATACAATTAATATAGTTTACTGAATTCAATATATTCCAAATATCATTTCAATATGTAGTCAACATACAAATATTAGTGAAATATTTTAATTCTCATTTTTGGTAATGAGTCTTCACACTCTGGTATGTATTTTACTTAATTTTTTTTAAATTTATTTTTAAGTTTTGTGGGTACATAGTGGGTGTATATATGTATGGGGTACATGAGATGTTTTGTTACAGGCATGCAATTTGAACTAAATACATAATGAAGAATGGGGTATCCATCCCCTCCAGCATTTATCCTTTGAGTTACAAACAATCCAATTAGACTATTTAAGTTACTTTATAAAATGTAAAATTAAGCTATTATTGACTATACCACCCGGCTGTGCTATCAAATAGTAGGTCTTATTCATTCAATTTTTAAAACCCATTAACCATCCTTATCTCACTTCCAGTCCCCCATAAACACTTCTTAGCCTCTGGAAACCAACCTTCTACTCTCTATGTCCATGAGTTCAATTGTTTTGAGTTTAAGATCTTATAAATAACTGAGAACATGCAATTGGTGTGTGTATTTTATACCTACAGCACATCTCACTTTGGAATGGCTAGTGGCTATTACACAGTATGGCTCAGAGTTAGAGCATATGGCTGTTCTTTCCCATTGCATAATCAGGAAAAAAGAAAATGTTTACTTAAGTGAAGTGTTTAATTATTATTTTACACAATTGTAGCGCTGGTTTATATAGGCTATCCAATTCCTTTGGATAGCAGATGTTGGGGTTAGGAAAAGATGGAAGAGAATGGAGAAACATAATTAAAATGCCTATCCCCAGAGAATTTTAAAAGGACTATAAATTTGCAAGCTATTCCTAAAAAGTTACCAGGATCCTTAAGACTGTTCATACCTACTATTTGATTCAAGAATCTCACTTCCAGTACTCAACCTGAGGAGGCATTTAGGAATGCAGACTGAAACATAGACATCAAGATTTTCATTGCCATTTTATTAGACAAATTAGTCGTTAGAAAACACTCAAACATTATTGGAGTTTTAAAATACATTGTGATACATATTTGTGATGAAATATTGTGTTACCGCTCAAATTTATGCATAGAAAGATTTTTGGTGATAAGTGGAATTGTCTATCACAATGTTAAGTAAGAGGCACAAGAAACAATTATGTATTCAATGTGAAATAAGCCATATAAAAGGTGCATAGAAAGGCTGGAATGACATATATTAAAGTGGTAACAGTATTTCAGAATAGTGGAAATGTGAGTGACTCATTTTTCTTTATATTTTCATGAATTTTATAGTTTTTTTTTCCACAAGAAGTGCATTCCAGATCTACATGCATGCAAACAGAATCAAGGGAAATACTACACTTTGTTTACTTTCCCATGACTATCATAGCTTTAGCAAGGAGCCCTTCCCCTCACCCTCTTCCCACCACACACATCCCAAAGCCACAGAAGCATTGAGAAAGAATGATCTGAGGAATGGTGTGAGAGAGGAGCAAGTTCCCAAATCACTGAGTTGAGGACACGGCTTGCTGGAGCAGAAGATGGGAGACCAGGCTTATTGTCTTGGATTTTTAATGCTGGCTGAGAAAATCTCATCACCCCCTGGGTCTCAGTTTCTCATTGCAAATGGCAATGAAGATCATTGGAAAGGGTTCCTCTTCACCTCTTCTATCTATCATAAGCCCTCTGACAACAAAAACAAAACAAAACAAACACATCCTCACAACATATCCTTTAGCTTCTGGGTTTTCTGATTCTGTGTGTTCATTTTACAAATGGCATCCAACTATGTAATTGACCCCAAAATGTCTAAAGCCTCCCTACTCCCAAATCCTTGTAGTGCCTCCAAATTCAAAACTTTAGCTCAGAAAGATGTTCTTGTTTGACATATTTTTGACTATTCCTCTCCTTGTTTAGTAGCAGGAAAGAGAATCTTAGGCCCATTTTAGAAACTGTGTTAAGTAATGACATCACTGAGAAAAATGAACAGTCCTGTTTTGGGGTTGTGAAGTTAGGAACTAGAAAACCTTTCATGGTATCTCCTTTTGATCAGTTACCTTTTGGTAGTCATGCGGAAGCTAAGGATGTTGATGAACATGGCCTGCAGATGCCCTTGCGAGCTTCAAAACATGGCCCCCTTCCCCCTCCAAAAGATTACACGAAAGGAATATGTGCAAAAATAGCTCCAGAATGGAACTTTGTCTGATTCTGCGTTATGCATCATTCTGTAATACCTCTTTTGGGAATCAGGTTTTGCCTTTACTTTATAGGACTTATGCAAACTTTTCTCTATGAAAATTAAAACAAATGTTTTGAAAAACTAGACATTGAGATATTCAAGGGACTTATTATAGCCCTGCTACCTACGTGGTATCTGGTACATGGTAAGTCCTTCATATATGCTTCTTGAACAGGACCATTCTTAGATTAATAAATTTCAACAAATTATTTAACTTCTGACCTCCCCTAAAAATTGTGTGTTATATGGTTGGCAAACCTTTACAGCACCACAATATTATCTGCTTCCTGAGATGGTTTTCAATTCACTTTCACTTATTCACTTGTTCGTTTTCATCAATTCATGAACTATTTTGGAGGTATTGTGCCGGTTGCTGCCTTTCGACACCTGTCAGCCAGCAGCAGACTGCATAGAAGAGTATAAGCTTGGGATTTAAAACATTTATGACTCAAAGTCAAGTGCTAGCCCTTACCAGGTGCTCAAACTTGGGCAGGTTAATCTCTTGCAGGCTCAATTCCATTTTCTGTAAAATGGGGATGTCATTACCTGTGTCACAGGGCTGTGATGGGCATGCCATGAAATCACTTGTGTAAATCACTAACAGAGTTGCTGAGATAAACTCGAAATTATTTTTAAAAGTAACTATGTTTAAACTTGGTAGAGAGTGTAAAACAAGTTTCATAAATTCTCCCTCTTGTAGTGTTTGTATCTCTGTGTGAGAGGCTGGATTATGTTCAGGTTTAGGTTTTGCATGAATGGGAATTGCATGAACGATTCAGAGGGCAGAACTTTTGGGGCAGGGTGGCCGTTAGAACATTGGTGTCATGGAATACAGTCCTGATGCAATGATGAGGTTTATGGCTAGCAGTGAGGTGTACATGGGGTAACAGGTACAGAGGCTCTTTGTGAAATGAGATTTGGTAATGCTCTAAATATGGGCTGGCTAGGGAGACAGCTAACATTTATTTATTTATTTTTTGTAGACGAGATGTCGCTCTGCCACCCAGGCTGGAGTGCAGTGGAGCAATCACAGCTCACTGCAGCCTCAACACCTACGTTCAAGCAATCCTCCCACCTCAGCCCCACAAGTTAACTGGGACTACAGGGATGTGCCACCATATCCGGGTAATTTTTAAGTTTTTTTTTTTTTACATAGACAGGGGCTCTCTGTGTTGCCCAGGCTGGAACTAACATTGAAATATTTACTTTGTGTTATAACCTTTGTTATTACTACCATAATCCTCAACCAATAGACGCATTTGTAGGTAATATGTAATATATTTTCTTGAGTTGTAAATAATGGATAGATAATAGTGTATTCTCAGGTATAGATTTAAAAAACTAAGGTGAAAGAGACTAAGGAACTTGTCTAACATTGCTTGACTACTAAATCCGCATTCTGATTCTGGGATCCTTAACTTTACCCTAAAGGAACTATTTTTAGAAGTCAAACTACAGATCGGGGTTAAGAGTAATGACCTTTATGACCTATCAATGAATTTTAACATAAAGGGTCTATAACGTGAAATGTTTGCTACAGCTTTTCATATTTAATTATAAATGAAAATAAAAAATTTGCATTGTCAGGACTGTAGGGACAACTAGAAAACTGTGAAATTTTGGCTTTGATTTGCATACCCATGTTCTTAGCTTTGTCTTCATCTAATTTTTATATTTTCTGAGGAAAAAATAGTCATAGCTGCTGCTTGCCTGGTAAGGCCGACAATATCCATTTATCTCCATCCGAATATGGTCTCAGTCAGCAAGACCATACTCAGAGCAATTCATCTTGTTGATACCTCTTTCTAATTTCACATTTTCAGGTCACTATCACACTTCTTAAAAATTCCTCTCGCTATACTCTTTTTGAAAAAAAAATTGTTTTGTTATACTTGAGGAAAAGCAGCTTTAGAGAGAAAGAAGACTCCTAGATTTGTGAATTTCTGAGTGGCTGAGTAAGCAAGCTTGCCAAGTTAGATGGTACAGGTTGTGTACTGCAGTGACATAGAAGACACCCTTTGCATTTCATGTGATGTGAATGACATGCCCTGGGGTTATGCAATGAGTGTTCTTGTACTTACATGAATGTTGATGAGTGTGTTGTTGTGGGTAGCATAAAAGTGTGTATAAATATGCGAAAAATGTGAATTCATGATTGTGCATGTGTGAATTTGTGGGTTTACGTGGGGTTGTGTCTGAGTATAGGTTTTGATGGTACAGTGGGAGATATGGGGCAGGAGACACTAAATATCCTACTTTTTATAAGGCACATGAGAGACCAGCAGAAGGAATGCATGTTTCTCCCACCAAATTGAAGAAGCAACATTAGGCCTGATATTTGGTACGCTGCATTTACAAAATGTCCAACAAGTGTACTTAATGGTTGTCCAAAGCTCCTCCAAATATATTCATTTTTAAGCAATGCACTTCTTTTCCATCTGAATGACATGATTTAATTTTCTCCAGTATGGCAGAACATTTAATGGGAGCTGCAGTTCTGAGCTTTATGCCTCGCTTTGTGAATTTTTTTCTTAGACCTGTAAAAAGCATATCTATATATCATCTCTCTCTCTCTCTCTCTCTCTCTCTCTCTATCCATCCATCCATCTTTCTTGTCTCATACCTCAGGGAACTGCTCTAAAATCAAATCATAGAAGCTAATGAAAACATGTTATTAATTTATGACAGGTCATACAAATATTTAATACCAAATCTCTGCTTTTCTTATGTACTAATATATTTATTAGTTAAGTTCACTCATTCTTCAATAAACATTCACTGAGCAGGTATATGCTTTCAGGCATTGTGCTAGCTGCTTGGGAAGCCTGCACTATCTTCAAAGCACTTATAGACTATAGGAGGATGCACATGCATAAAAAGACATTAAAATGAAACACATAGTTAAGAGAAATTCATGACTTTACGGTACTCACATCCTAATTGAGAGAATGGGCTAACACACCATAGAAATGCTGATGGATAACTACTGCTTTTGACATGTTTGTGGGGGAGCAATCGGATCTGAGGATCTAGATGCCTTTGTGAAAAGAGATAACTTTTTATTTTATTTTGTTTTATCGAGGCATAACTTATAAAATTTTCCCCTTTGTGAGTGTCTAATTCAATTACATTTTGTAAAACTGTAGAATAATACAACCACGACCACATCAGGTTTTAGAATAATTCCATTACCCAAAAAGTTCCCTGGAAGCTTAGAGGTAATCCCTATAAGACCCTAAACCACGTACTTGTCCACTTTCCATCTTTATGGATTTGTCTTTCATGGGCATTTCATATAAATGGAATCACACATATATAGTTTTGTATATCTGGTTTCTTTTACTTAGCATGGTGTTTTTTGAGGTGCATCCATGTTACATCAATGGTTCCTTTTTATTGCTGAATAAGTTTTCATTGTATGTTATGTCACATTTTGTTTATTTGGTCATCAGTTGATGGACATTTGGATTGTTTCTAGTTTGGGGCTATTATGGATAATGCTGCTATGAACATTTGTGTACAGGTCTTTGAGAGGATATAGGCTTTTACTTCCATTGGGTGACTATCTATGAATAGAAATTCTGGGTTATCTGGTAATTTTTAAATAAGATTATTGAGCTATGATTCTTATAATGTCACTCTTTTAAAGTATACAATTAAATACATTTTAAATTTAGCTTTTTAAGAAGCTGCTGAATTGTCCTATAAAGAGACTGTACCATTTTGCATTCCCACCAATAATGTGTGAGGGCTTCAATTTCCCCACTTTCTTGCTAACACTTTATATTGTCAGCCTTTTGATTAAAGCCATTCTAGTGGATTTGTAGGTTTATTTTACTGTGGTTTTGATTTTCATTTTCTATTGACTAATGGCCTTTAACATCTTTTCATGTGCTTTTTGTCCATTTGTATATAATCTTTGGTGAAATGTCTATTTGCATATTTTACTGTTTTAAAATTACATTGTTTATTTTTGAGTTGTGAGAGTTTCTATAGATTATGGGTATAAACACTTTATCAGATATATTATTTATAAGTATACATGTGTAACTTTGTGAGATTAAAACAACCTATTTAACATTATCTGATAAAGCTGAACCTATCATATGATCTAGCCATTTTACCCCTAGTTATACACCCAACAGAAATGTGTGCACCAATGAAACAAAAGATACAAGTATGTTTACAGCTGAACTATTTGCATTAGATCAAAAATGGGAAAAATGCAAATGTCTATCATTAGTAGGATAGATGAATACATTTTGGTATGTTCACAAAATTAAGCTGTGCAGTAATGGAATGTATGCATTACAGCTGAAGCAGGAACATAGAAGAGAACATGGGATATAAAGCTAGATAAGAAGACACAGACTGTAAAATTGAATTTACATAAAGTTCAAAGATAGTCAAAACTAATCTATGGAGTTAGATGTCACAGCATTGTTTTACTTGAAGAGGAGAAAGGAATAGCGATTCAGGGTGGGCGAGGAAGAAGCTTCAGGGCTGCTGCCAGCATTCTGTTTCTTGACCCAATTGGTGATGGTTACATAAACACATCATTCTATGAAAAATTCTTGTGCTGTGTATTTGCACTTTGTGAGCTTTTTCTATATAGATTATACTTCAATTATCAAGTTTTTAGAAAAAAACAAAACAAAACATGTGCTCTGGTGCTAAACTTTCTGTGTACAAATCTGGCTTCCTACTCCCTAACTGTAGGACCTTGGCTAAGTTATGTAACAACTATATATTCTAATTCCCTCCTTTGGAAAAGGTTGATGATGATAGCACCTATCACTTGAATTGTGAAAATTATATTACTCAAGTAATATGCTTAGAATAGTGCTTATACTTAGTGTATGCTCAATAAATATTGGCTATTGTTATTATGCTCTAGATGTTTCTTCACTCTTTTTTTTTTTTTTTTAAATATTGTATCCATGTTCCACCCTTTTAACCCAGTTTTTCTCCAGGATTCCATTGCAGCCCTCTACTCATCGCACTCTGTGTCTCTCATGTATTCATATCATCCTCTCTCATGCTCCCCCATCACCATTTACTATGGTCTTCTCAATTCTTCTCAGACATCCCTGAATACCTTATGACACCTCCTCTGACAATCCCATAATTAGTCAACTGAACTCAGTACTTTCCCTGAAAACAAGTTTTTCCTCTTCTGTTCTCAGTTATGCTCCTCATCCATGGCCAGTTTCCTACACTCCAACCAAATGGATCTGGGGTCAAATCCTAGTTTTTCTTAGAGTTTTCTTAGCTGTCTTGGGAAATGAAATTAACCCCTATATACTTTGTTTTTTTATTATGTGATATAAACAAGATAATATAACCTACCTGGGTTTGGTTGAGAGCATAAAATATTACCATGCTAACAAAGTAGTGAGTTATGATCTGGAACATGGTAGGCATACGTGAATGTTGGCTTTTGTTATTTTGTTATGATGCTATTGGTTTATTTACCTTTATTCCTATAAATTCAATCACTTGTGATCCTCTGAGTCTGTCCTCGTTCTTTATTTCTACTACCACCGGGAGACTCCAGTTTAGATTCTTATAATTTTTGAGCTTCTACAAATGTCTCCTTACTTTTGCAAACTTGGAGCTCAATTTCATCATCTATATTCTCTCACATTAGTTTATCTAAAACAAAACCATGCCATCTACTGCTTAAGACCTCTTGCTGTTTCCTTCTTGTCTCTTGGATTATGTCCAAGTGTCTGAAAATGAATTGAATTCCGTAGCAAATGATGGAATCATCTTTCCTGAAAAGGACTCACCATATTGCCTTCATGCAGGGGTTTGGTCCATATGATTTCATTAGTTCTCTTTTACACTTGGGAGTCTTGGTATAGAGAAGTATTTTCCTCTTTTGCAAAAGAGGTCAGGGAAAGGGCAATACAGTGTTTTCCATTAATGAAATAACAGTGGGAGATCAAGTCCCTCAAGGAGCTTGACTCTTATTTTTAGCTCAGCTCAAAAGGCTGTAGCCCATTTTAGCCAGCCCTGGGACTTCCCACAGCAATCTGACAAATAGATGTCTTGGCTGCAAATATGCTCAGATTTTTCAAGTGAAAGAAAGCCATGAATTTTACAGTAAAGAGATAAAACCCATCAGCAGACAGAGGGAGGTATGTTTTGACTAAAAAGTATTCAACTTTTTATGGAACCTCGGCCACGAGAAGTTCTATGTTACCATAAATAAAAGCTTATATTCAATAGAGACCTGGGTTCCAGTTCTCTCCCTGTAAGTTGTTAGCTGCTTAACGGTGAGTAAAACAGTTAATCTCTCTGAGCCTCAGTTTCTTCATCTGTGAAATAAGAATAATAATTCCTATCACAAAGTGTTACTGTGAAAATTGAAGATAAGACATGTATGATACCTGTCATGTAAAAGCTCTTCAAAACACATGAGGTACTTTCTTCTGTATGGTTGGTGCATTCTAGAATGGCTACATGGATTTTCACTGGCTGCATTACTGCAATATTACTATGGGCACAAGAAGGATTAGGAAATCAAAGCTGGTCCATTATTTGGACAAGGGATATTAAAAGTGTCCTTGGTTGGCAGCTCAGGGCTATGAATCTATTTCTTCTGGCATATAGTCCTGCTCCAATTAAGCCTACACAATTTGTTCCAGTCCTTGTAAAGTGTTCCTGCCTTTCTACATCTGAGTCCTGTTCATTTGAAAGGCCACGGATAGCATATTGGGAAGAGCTGAGTGTTAAATAGCCTCAGAGTCCTGTTCATTATTAAATCCAAACTTACAGTTTGGGATGGATTCTCTGCTTCTGGACCTCATTTGGGTTGAATCTTGCTTATTGACCCAAATTTGTTTACTTCTATTTCATTCAATAAATTCTTCTGTCTTAAGTTACTCTAAGGAAATCTGGGATAGATGTTAGATATCACAATTTTCTAAAATATATATATATGTGTGTATATATATATATATAATTTTTAAAAACATAAAGTTGACTATGGATAGCTTTAAATGTCTAAAATTTTATTATTATTTGGTTAAAAAGGGAAAAATAAAGGATTAAAACAATAAACTGGGAAAGGTATTTGCAATATATTTGGCAGGCCAATAACTAATATTTAAATATATAATGATCTCTTACTAATTAACTAAGGGAAATAATCAGCCAATAGTATAATAAACATATTATAAAAGACATGACATAGTAGTTAGAAAAATAAAATAGAAAGAGCAAATAAGTCTATAAAAATTGAGAATACTTAATAATAGTCAAAGAAATTTAAAGTAACATAAAAAGTCAATTATTTGTATTCTGGGTTCCACATAGGCATAGCTCATGAGATGGTGACTCATGGCCTCTGGATGGGTAGAGGCTGAGTGGGGAAGCATGGACAATTTGACCACATGATTTCTCATATAACTCAAAATCATTTTGTTGCTGTAATGTGCTATCTTGTGTTTGGTCATGTATATATGTAGGAGCATTTTCCTACTGGAAATACTCCTAGGCCAGAAAAGATATGAAGAATTTAATTGTGCCTTCTTTTCTACAAGGTTACCTCGCACATGGCAGATATCTGGATACAAAGCCAATTTGTAAGATTGTCATGTAAATATCAGATTAGTGAGGTGTTACTGACTCCTCTCATGAGATGGACCAGTGTAAAATAAAATGGGCTCTATGCCAGAAAAAGAAATGGTTGGATAAATAAAGAAACAGATAAACATTTATTGAGCATCTGCTTTACTACAGGGACTCTGTTAAGAACCTTACACAATAATCCTAAAACGTAGGGAGAGTTATCCTTATTTTAAATAAGATAGTGAGAAAGTGAGGCTCAGAGAGATTAAACCACCTGCTTTTGGTGTCAGGAAGAGAAGAGCTGGACTTATTGATACCTGGATTTGTTAAGCCATCAGAGAGAAGAGCAGAATGGAAGCTCAAGTTTTACATTTATTTGGCTTTAGACTGTTCTTTCGGGTTCATGAAATAATCTTGATGTTGTTTTAAGAAAAAATACTGTGTTTAAATATGCAGTTTTCGAGTATAGCTAATATTAAAAAAAAAAATACCTGGTAAAGAGTCTTCAGTTTTGAGCAGGAAAAACAATCATCTCTTGTTCTCAGCAGTATTTCCATAACCAGAAAATGTTTGCTGAACAATAAGTGTTCTGATTTAAAGGTATAATTTTCAGAGGTTTTTTTTTCGGAGTGACAAAGATTCCATGTGATAAGTAAATGTACACTTGAAAAAAAAAACCTAAATTTTAAAACAGGAGAGCATTTTAAACTCCTTCATTTTGACATCTTGAAAAACAGATTTCACAGTTTTGAGAATATTCTCCATCTATTACAGTGTACATCAGGTTATACCACCCACATTGAGCTGCAATCACTTGGAGTTATGTTCTGACAGAATTTTATGCTGGAGAAAATATTTCATTACTACAATAAAAAGCTATTTGCAGGAATCTGGTAAATAACACAGTAATTGGAAATTTAATGGCAAGGAAAAGGATGGTGCTGAGGAATGGCAAAGTTCTTACTGCAAGAGGATACCTTACATAGAATAGATTTTTCTTGCAGTTTCTGCCCATGAAATAACCCAGGCCCTCTTATTGGATAGCTGCCATCTTCCTATGATGTGGGCCTTGGCCACCATAATTTCACTATGTGACCCTGTTCCCTTGAGAATGCCCTTCCATATGGCTTATAGAAACAAGAATGAACACATGACCCCCTAAAAGGGTCAACCATATTCTCCCAATTCAGGATTTGAATTGGAATTCAAAGATGTTAGATTCTGCTGGTTACAAATGAGAGGCATGTGAATTTTGGAAGGTTAGGATGGCCCTTTTTTGTACCCAGAGAAATAGAGAAAACAAATGTGTAGAAAGAAAAGAATAAAGGAGGCATTTAAACAAAGTTTGGAGTGGAGCATGATATGCTAGAGAGAGGGACTGAGAAGGTTTGGGGCTCAATTTTTTTCTTCTACGAGTTTCTGTTTCCAGGTTTTAACCTTTTCTGACTGTATTTTCTTTGGGTTCCAGAGAATTTCCATGTCTTCTTTTAATAAACTCCGCCTTTCCAACTCTTCCTCCTTAAACTCATTTGTGTAGTTTTTTTTCTTTTTTTTTTTCCTCTTACTTGCAACCAAAAGAGCCTTGATTAAAATCCGAGGCTGTCAGCCACGTGGAGGCCGGCAGAGGCTATTTTCTCTGTAATGGCCATGAGTTACATAGTTCTAGAGAGTGAATCAGCCAGGAAATACAGTCTTCAGCTTCAAGGCAGCAAATGGGCGTAGCTGAGGCTAAGATTCAGAGAAAGCAAATCAGGCTGGAGCCCAAGGGAAGAAGGCCAGAGAATTTCTAGAACAGCTTATTTCTCCGGGTTATCATGAAGTCACTGAGACAATACATAGAGAAATGCCTTCTTCAGTGTAAAGGATGAGATAGTTTAGTGTTTCAAAGAATAAACTCCCTGGGTTTAAATCTTGGCTCTGTACTTCATAGCTGGGTGAACTTGGGTGAGTTAAACTCTCTTTGCCTCAGTTCCTTTGATCTGTAAAATGAAAATGATATAGTTTCTACTTCATAGGGTTACTTTGTTCATTAAATGAGTTCATACATGTGAAGCACTAAGAACATCTCCTGGGGCTTGGCAAGTACTGTTGAGTTTATGTAAGTGTTTGTTTTTCCTAGTGTTTATGTAACTATGTTGTTGGACTTCACTGTCACGCAGGCATTGCAATAATGGCTGTATAAATGATTATGATATTCTGCAGTATAATCTACAGAGTAAACCATATGTGGCATAAAGTAGCCTTGAGCTAAGGTTTTATGGTATTAAAAATAATAAAGTAAAACAAAAAACATTTATGAAGCACCTCCATTTTGCCACATAAACCATTTAGTTGAGGAAGCACTAGCAAGCCTGTGCTGCATTTGTTCTTACCTCCATTTTCCAGATGAGGGCACTGAGAGTGAGAAACATTGAATAGCTTGGCTAAGATCACAGAAGTGAGACATGGCAGAGTCCACTGAGTTCTAAACCTGATGAATCAACTTCATATTGGCAAGTCTGTGGCTTGAATCTCAATGCACAGCTAAATATAAGGTCACATAACAAACCTTCATATAGGTCCTTTGCTTTTTCAGAGTCAAAGGCAAATTCCCTTGCAAGATTCCTCCAAGTAAGCCACTCTGTGTAGCTGGCTGCTCTTTTCTCTCTTTTATCTTGGGATGAACCAAAAAATGCAGCATGAAATGATTGTAAAGTTCTGAGGAAGTGTGGCTGAACATGAAAGGGGGTTATAGCAACATGAGAAGATTCAGGAGGGCTCTGTGTTGCACAAGATATAAGGCAGACTTGGGAGCATAGAACAGTTTCTGAAACTCCTGCTACAAGGGAACAGCTTTTTAAAATTGCTGGAAAGGCTTATCTGATTAGGACAGGAGTTGTGAAATTTGGGAAGACAGGCAACAACCATCCTTCAGATTCTCTAGAACTGAATGTTGCACAGGCCCACAATTCGTAACGTAAAACATAACTCATTCATAAAGCAGTACAAATTTTGGTTGATATAGCAATATTTTTATAAGTTTACAGGCAGGGATCAAATAATCCTGGAAGATTTTTCTCCATAATATCATATCTTGTGTGTTACAACTCAGTCATGCACACTTAAGATCTGAGGAACCTACCACAGGACCTTGACATCTCCTTCTGTGGGAAGAACAGTACTCAACTGTCAATTGAGTCCCAGTGATTCAACTGGTCAACCAGGCGAAATAGTGAAACCAAGGAATGATTTTGGGAAATTTTTATGTCTGTCAATGCGTCTTTTCATGTCTTATGCCAGAAAGCATACACTCAAACATAAAACAGTGTGTGTTTTATGACAATGCACTTACCAATCAATTTTGCACTCAGTGTTTTAAACTGGCTCTCAGAAAACAAAAACAAAAGCAACCCTGCTTTGTTGCATTTGTTGACCTTTGTTGTGTAAATATTTGCATTATGGCTGATTTCAAAGATGACTATATTTAACAAATGGCGAGCAAAATTCGTAGTTGGAAAAATTTCAGTACATGCTGGCTCAAGCACATCCCTTACCTTGCTAATAAAAATAGGAGGGTGAAAATGCCTATGTAGAAATTCTGGAGCTAATATTTCCAAAGTTTAATGCACAACATTCTAAGGGTGTCAATATCCTCTAAGATATTGAAACCACCAAGGGATGTGGCCCGAGAATTAGCTTACCCTAGGCCACCAAGATTAGCTTCTACTTATTCTCGAACTTTATCCAGAAGGGGAAAGAAAAATTAAAACTATGGAATAAACAAAGTAGCCAGTTTGGAGCTTCCTTCCCTCACCTTTGTCCCTATCCTCAGGTTAAGTGAATCAGAAGTAACCATAACATTTCGGGAGAAGAAGCTTTATGTTTGCATTCAGCAAACAATGATTGAGTTCTTACTAGGTGTCAGACATGAGGCTAGATATGAAGCATGTGTGCGACGAGATGAGGAAGTGAATGCACTCAGTGTTTACTGAATCCTAGTCTCATAGATCTGATGAGCCCCACAGCGATGACCAGCAGACCCTATCCTGAACTCCTTTCCCTTGCGGGTCTCTGGTTCCAGCCTTGCTGCTTCCTTATTTGCCTCCTTCTTGCCAACAACATCTCTTGCTTCTCATTTACCAAATATTTATTGAGCACCTAGTATGGGTCAGGAACTCATGAAGGTGCTTGAATGCACCAATGTAAAAAATAAAGATTCTATATATTCTACTAGTAACAGATTCTACCAGCTCATCAAGGCATTATTAAATACTTAGCTTCCTTAAAATGTCTTGCTCTTTTTAACTCCTTGACTCTCTAAAATACCTTTGGTCTCTTGTCTATCTGATGAGCACTTAATCCTTCAAAATTCATTCAAGCATCTTTTTCTCTAGGAAGTTACCTTACTCCCTTTGTCTAACCAAAGCTAACGCCTCCTTTTTTCATATTCTTATAACCACGTTTTCCTGTCTTCCACTTTAGGCCATGAGCTTCATGTGGAAAGAGGTAGTAACTGTGTTGTTGTTATGCATACTGGCCTACCATATATGCTTAGGTTTAGCTAACATAAGGAACAAAAGGAATGTCTAATATTCCAGGTTTCTGATAATGCTGATTTATAATATAAAGGATTTAAAAATATACTGCTTTAATACATTCTTGCTTATGTTAACTTCATTTTAGGAGAGCTTCAGAAGAATATTAATCACACTTGGATGCAGAGAGTATCTGAGAAATGTGGGAATGTTGGCTAAATCCAACATCCTTCATTATAAGTCTATAAGAAACCCTGAGGGATTTGCATTGTTGAACTTGAAACAAAAGAATAAGCAGCCAAGGATATAGAAGTAGGTGGTAATCTTCAAATCTCCATGGAATGCATTCTTTAGTAACCATTTGTCCCCATCCTTCCTGGACTACATTGCACAGTGTCCTTTTCTTATTTGGAATGTTCAGGACAATGTGTTATTCATCTGTGCATTCCCAGCACCTAGTGTGATACTGGCTGTCAACGAGTGTTTGGTGAATAAATGGTGCATTAGCTAAACAACAGGTTTAATAGGTATTTGTTAAACTGACCAGCTATTTCAACAAAGCGACTGAATTACCACAATGCCTTATTATCTAGGCACTACCGAAGGCATTACAAACTGCTGTTGCAGGATAACTGTTTAAGGAAATCTCAGATGCCGAGGAAAATGAGCAGCCTTAGAGAAAATATTGCTTACTACACAAAATATAAAATGAGAGCGTTTATTTTACAGTAAAAAAGAAAATCTTGACAACAATGAGAAGGCATAATTTTTGTTGGACTGGATCTTTCAATATAAACACAAAAAGTTTATTGTCCAGTGAAATATTTTTAAAAACAACTTAGTTTTGTGTCAGATGGAAAATCTACCACTGTAAAATACAGTCTCCACTAACCGAGTCCACGCATTTCAACAAATATTTACTGGGCACCCATGTGTCAGCTCATGTGATACAAAAATTAATGAAAAAGTCCTTTCCCTCCAAAGACAGTTTTAGAATAATGTAATTGCCACTGGGGTGAGGTACAGTTTAATTAAGGGACAGCTGAAGGAGCAATTGACAGATCTATTTTTTATTTTCCAAGTATGTTTAACCTTGGCCATGTCAGTTATGCCCTATATGACCTGACTGCTTCTCTTGTGCCAGATAGTAGGCTAGGCTTTAACCTGGGAACTGATGCAATTCCTGGAACATAATAGATACTCAATAAATATTTGTTAAATGTGTGAATAAACGAATAAATAAATAAATGGATGAAGGCAGAATATCAAGAAGTTCTTTGTTCCTGCCTTGTCAATAGTCAGGATTTGGCAAAAGAAGCATGATTAGGAAACAATGCAAGAACTATTCTGCTTGAATAGAAGGTCAAGGAAGAGCTAACGGTTTTTTCTTTAAACTGTGTTTTAAAAATACTAAGTTTTCCAGAAAGATTGAACAGTTCAGGAAGAAAAATTAGACTAAAAGTGAGAGAAACCTTGGTGGTCTCGGGTTTGAAATTCCCTTGATGTGGCTGGACAATAGGGTACAGTAAATGTGGAAGAGAGCGAAGCTAGTTTAGAAGATTGTGTACCAACTTCATGTAAGCATTTATGCAAAGATGTCTGTGAATAGTGCAGTGACTCAGGAAAACAGTTTGACAGTTTATTATAAAGTTAAATATACACTTACAGTATGACCCACTCCTAATAATTTACCTTGGAACCATGAAACCTATGTTCACACAAAACTCTATTCATGAATGCTTATTACATCTGTATTCATGATCAGACAAAACTGTAAACAACCCAAATGCTCTTCAATAGATGATTAGATAAACAAACTGTGGCATATTGGAATACTACTCACCAACAACAAAGAATACAATATCGATAGATGAATATCCTGAATGAATCCCACAAATGAGTAAAAGAGGCCATTTTTAGTTTCACAATGTATGAGATGATGTATATGTTACAGACCATATCTCAAAAAGAAAAAACAAATATTCACAGGGTACACATCTGTTGGTTGCTAAAGGTTGGGGTGTGGGGCAAGGGGGCAGTTAAAAGGGATAGCCTGGATGAGTTTTTGAGGTGGATTACATGGTTCCGTGTGTAAACTGAAGTGGTGATTAGAAGAATCTATACAATGTTTTAAACTGCATAAAACTATATTTGCATAAAAGTTAATTTTACTTTATGATAATTTAAAAACTAAAATAAAGAAGCTGGAGAATGAGACGAAGCCTGTAGAAGGGCTCTTTTTAAAATTCTATATTCCATAGATACAGTCATTTTCATTCCTTGAGCTCATTGCATCTTGAACATTAGCTTCACCAAGTATGAGGAACATTCATGTTGCCAAATTATATATTCTGCTTCTGACATGATGTTTTATTTAGACTACTCACATGTTTTTTTCTCTGTAAAAATGATACAAATCACATTTTGTACTTTTAATTTATAAATTTATGGGTTTTAAACAGTTTCTTCTGAAAAGTTTATGGAAGTACAAGTGTGTTCTATTTTGGTGGGAAAAGTTAGATATGGAATATGCAATATTATGTGCTTAAATTGGATGAGGATTCATAGAAAAAAAAAGCCTGGGAATGAGACTGGAATTTCCCCTCAATGTTCCTTTGGCAGTGGACTGGAATACAAAGACCCTTGTGGATTCATCGACTCTATAGTCTCATGTTATGAGCCCTGAATCTCCAGTCCAGAGATAATACTGGCTGCTGGGCTTTATCATAACTTTGTCTATTTTGTATATATTCTTAATTTGAAAGTTGCAGAAAGTCAGAAGAGCAAGAGGCATTAGAGCTTATCTTTTTATAGATGGGGAAACCGAAGGCTCTAAGGTCCAAGTTTCTTGCCCAAGGTCACACTCAGACCAGGAATAAATCCCCGCTATGTAGCTGCCTGGTTAAGTGCTCTCTGTTTTGTACTCTGCTGGCTGACACTTCAACTATTTGCTTGTATTTTTTGAGAAACTATCCTGGAGTCTTCTATCCTTTTGCCTTCATAAAATAGCCTTAAAAATGATAGGAAGTACACAATTCATTAACCCTGTGCTTTGTAGAAAAAAAAAAAAAAAAACTGTCCTTTCTCTTTGTGGGCATTTGCAGGCAAAAGTGGCTTAATATGAAAGTTCATAGGTGAGGGAGAAAAGGACCCTTGAAAAGTAGCCTGACCTCAGTTTCTTGCACACAGCAAAAATACTGTTGTCCTTTCCATGGGGTAAGCCTAGGCTCTGATGAGGTTTCAAAGAGTGGAAACTTGCCTACAAATGCCCACAAAGAGAAAGAATGGCTATTTTGATTTATTTATAGGAAGCACAGGGTTAATGAATTGTGTACTTCCTATCACGTTTAAGATTATTTTATGAAGGCAAAAGGATAGAAAACTCTGGGATAGTTTCTCAAAAAATACAAGCAAATAGTTGAAGTGTCAGCTGAGTACAAAACAGAGAGCACTTAACCAATGGACATTGAGCCATCCACACTTTATCACTTGGTTTTATTCATCACATTGTGAGTGAGTTTTCCAGGTGTCTTTCTCGAGTTATTATCAGTGAGACTGAACACAATTTCAACCTTTGAAGGCACAGTTGGCCCAAATGTCAATCTGATCTCTGACATAGGGTCGTTTAGCACACTGAAAATGCAATAGCCCAGGTGTTCAGCAACTTGATGAGGATTGTGACTTTGCCAATAACTTGCCACAGGACCCCGAGCAAATTATTCTCCCTTGTAAAGCCTCACATTTCTAATATGGAAAGCAAAAGATTCGTGAGTACCTGGTCTACGGGCTACTCTTTCCCAATCTCAGGTCCATGTAAGCATCACTAGATGACCATAGGCCAGATCTTCCTCTCTGAGTTCCAGAGCCCATGTCCATAGCCATAACACAATGCTATAAATGAGAACTGTAATTATTCTTATTGATATATCATTACTGACATATGTTTGATGTTGAAACATGTTTTGTTGAAGGAAAGATAAAACAAATAAATTGATGTTTGTTCTGAAAGTATAATCACTTTTTGACATCTTGCCTGACTGCACTGGGAGCAACTTAAATCCTCCTTCCTACCCTCAGCTGACCTCACAATGCTGTCCTCCATATCTGCTTCTCATGTAGCTTCTCCCAGTGTTGAACCTACAAGAAGCGATTCAGTTTTTTATGCCTCTTTAGACAAAGCACTTTGGGTACTGAGGTGCATAAAGCAGACTGTTATCAGCATTAAATGATTATGCATAGGATATGCCTCAAGCAGGACTTGGCATATGGTTACTAGCCTGTCATTATCATTGTTAATATGATTATTATCATTAATAATTTAGAAAAAGGACTTTTGCTGATCTTTGAGGAACTGATATTATATATGTATTTTCTATTTTCTTGACAATAACTAAATCGACTGGATCTGAATATTTATTCTCTACCCTGTGAGGATGGCTGAGACAAACCCAATTTTGCTAGAGCTATTATTTTATCAATTCTGGACTCTTCTGATGGACAGTAGTATGTGAAAGTTTGTTGTCTAGGATTCCTTTCAAAGGAGCACTTTTCCCTTTTAACTAAAAAGAAACAAAGAGATGGAACGAAGGAAGGAAGGAAGGAAGGAAGGAGGAAGGGGAAGGGGAGAGAAGGGAAGGGGAAGGGGAAGGGAATGGGGAAGGAAAGGCAAAGGAAGTACATTGCCATTTACATATATTACCTTAAGCCCTCATTTTACTCATTTTAATGCTACATGATAGATATCACTTCCATGTTGTGCATAACCAAACTGAGAATCAAAAGGACAAATAATGTGTCCTAGGTTCTATGCTTAGTAAGTGGCCCTGGGATTCTAGCCACATCCTTGTATTAAACGGCACAGTCATCCCTTCAAGCTTTGCTGTCTCCTAAAGATTTGTGACATCATAGAAACAGAAAAGGGAATAGAGTTCTTATTTATTTACTTTTTTCTTTTCTTAAAGTAACTGCAAGACCCAAGACATGAAACGTGAAAGGGCATGGTGTGTTTAGGGAACCCGAAGTTACAGAGGTTACTCTGAGAAGTGTGTCATGAAATGCAGTAGAGTAGTAGAATGGGAATCCAAGCCCTAATTTGTAAGTCTGACCAGTAAAATAATGACAGCTAACCAGTAGCCACAAATACAAACCTACTGTCTTTGGGAACAATGGGGCAAAATCTGCTCATTCCTAAGAAAATACAGCCTTTCCTTTCAACCTTCAGCTGTGTAATTGATGATAGAAATGATTATCAAAGGGTTTTACACTGGCTAAGATTCATAAAAGTCTGTCTTTAAAAAAAAGGAATTCCATGGTAATCCATGTTATATCCAATCCCTGAGTGGAGGAGATGCCAATTACTGCCACCTGCTCCATCTTGTCTCGATTACAACACCCCAGGGAAAGCTGAACTTAAGGCCCTGTCGAAAATGTCAGCTCTGCTTCTGGGGCCAGATGCAATAACTTCCCGTGAAGACTGCTGGGACTGGGTTCCATGTGAATGGCAACATTAAACCCTCCCTTAGGCCAAACAGGGACTCCCAAACTAGCACTCTGTTTTCAGCATACACAGGAAGATTGAACATTTCCCTCCAAAAGGAATGTGCCAGATGCCATAACAGATGCCCTCGATAGGTTGTTTCGTTTAATCTCCAATACCTGAAACCTATTCATCATCATTCCCAATTTACACATGAGAATATTGAGGCTCCAAAGTCACTTGCTTTATGTGGGTAGACACGGGTTATTTTAGCAAATCATTCTTGCCCCAACATCTATCCTCTACCTTTCCCAGTAGACATGGTGAAAATTTGCTTAATTTTATTTTATATTCTGCAATTGCAAGCCCTCAAGTAAATTTCTTCCCATGGCCTTGGAAATTTTTTGCGACCATCCCCAACTCCCACCACAAGTGTAATTTCAAGTATATAGAGTAGAAACACGAACCACCATCTTGTTTTTTCACAGTGGTATTCATGGAAACAAGATTCATACTAAAGAATGTCTCTATTGAGAGGGCCCCAACTGACAAATATAAAAACAAGAAAGTTGTTGACCATATTTGCAAGCTTTAGTCAAAAAGCTGTCAAAAAAGAATGCAAGTGATTGTTACCAGTTTCTGAAAATGATGGTAGTATTCATGTCAATGAATCCATATACTAGACGAGCACTGTACAATTTTAAGTTGCTTTTATAAGCAATATGTCATTAGATGTTCACAAAAGTCCCATTATACAAATAGATTGGGAAATATGCGTGTCCATTTGTAAAATTTCTGGCTCAATAAGTTAAAGCTATAAGTAGTAGACTCAGAATTCATTTTTAAGTATTCTGACTACACCAATTGCTATTTTCACAGTGACAGAGTTGCCTCCCAAAGGCTGTCTAATACTCAACTATTTAACATCTATTCACTTATTTATTCATCTACCTACTCCTTCAACAATATTATTTTTTATCCATTAGACATTATGCTGAGTGTATGAGACCAAAAAAAGAAAATAGGCTGATTCTTGTTAGTAAATAGCTCGTAATCTTAACCAAAAGACTGGCATGTAATTAAGAATTATAATTTAGTGAAATAAATAAAACAGCCAAAGATTGAGATCGTCATAGGGAGCTTCAAGGAGAGCTGGAGTTTTGTTTAAAGACTTCACAAAAGCTGCTTGATGTGGACTTTGACAAATGATAAGATTTTACCAGGTGGCTAAACACGTGATAAACTTGTCTTGTTAATTTTTCTTGAGCTGTCTATTTTATTTAATTAAAAGAACCTTGGCTTCAAAAATATACAATGATATCAATATCCTAACTATAAACTTAATTTAACAAGTCATATGTTTGCTTTTCTTCAGCTCAGGATAGCATTTAATTATGTTGGGTCTGTCTTAAATCTAGACACTCTTCCAATTGCATTGTTAATCAGTTAGTTAATGGTTGCTTTTTCTGATTATTAATATTAGGAAATGTGAGCATTCTTTGGACTTTGCAAGAGTATTTGAATTTCACCTCAGGGAACTAGATAGTTCATATACAATTGCTTGCATTAATCTTATTGATTGATACAGAAACCTTTTTGAAGGGTATCGATTTATGTTTGGAAATAAAAGACAAAACAGAATCATGAATAGAAACAAACATACATGCTGGGTGTTCAACACTTGCTGCATGAATTAGTCATAGTTCCATCATTAGCTTCAATTAAATTACAATTTAGTATATGGCCATTAAAAACTGTTGTAGAGTGTGTGAAGATCAGATATCCTTCTTCCCTGTGCTCTAAATTAGTGTTCATAAAACAAATCCCAGCTGAGGCCAGACAGATAACTTGAGTGAAATAGGCCACACTCCTGGGGAAAGGACATGTCCCATCTAATTGTATAGCTTCAAGTCAACTATAGGAAATCCTTGCCATGCAGGAATGTGGACTATTGCTAGGTCTTCTAGTTTTTAACATGAATTTGAAAAAGATAAATTTTTATAAAAATATCTGAATATATATTGTTCATTCATCATGCATTCATTCATTCAAAATATTGACAGTTAAGCAAAACACATTATAGGGCTGGTTAGAGTCCAGCAGCCATTGATTTAGGAACTCAGCTCTGAATGATGATGCCAAATCATGCAGAGGTTAAATAACTGACCCCTACATGGGATAGTCAGTGTTAGGCCATCCTCATAATCAGGAGTACCACAGACCATTCTGATTCTATTTCTGATTGCTTACTCTCAAAACACTTTCATATAGGTGAGGTCAAACTGATCATGCTCTAGGCAAGGATTTATGTGGCAAACAGACAGCCACTGCACTTATTGGATTATGAGTGTGGTGGGAATGACTGTAGAGGAGGAAGCTGGGAGGGTTGGATTTGTCTTGCTGCTACAACTGCTGGGCACTCTACTTCCCCAGCTCCATAATGAAGAGATGCCTTAAACAACCTCTGAGGTTTCATCTAAAAGATGCAATTTTACTTAAGTAATGTTACTTTTACTTAAGTAATAATCATGGAAGCTTTAATAAATGTGAAATAATTTTATTCTGCATCTTAGGTAAGTGTGAACACACCAAAAATCCTGCTTACTCATTTTGAAGTCAGTAGAGTGGAAAAGCAACCCAATCAACAAGATGATATATTATTTAATTGACTATAAACTCACAGCCTATTTGACCGAAAAATAATAATAATAAATAAAGTGGTAACTTCTCTGTCTGAACCTCGGCATGGGGTTTATCCTAAAAACTAGAAAATCTAACTGTTAATTATTCTGCGACTGTTTTCATGTTTCTGTATTCTCTACCACATGAATCTGGGTACTCTAGGAGAATAGTTGTCCATGTTAAGGCACGGTAGTCCAGAGTTACAATTTCTCTTCCTAATTCCAGCAACCTGAAGGCAAGATGGGATTGAAGATTCAATAGCACAGGCTCTGGGGCCTGGATGCATAAATTTGAATTACTATAGAGTAGTCTCACTGTTTGGTACCCAGGTGTTTTAGGCAATTCCTTTAACAGCTTTGGGCCTCAGTTTCCTCAGCTGCAAATTAAGAAGGTATCATATAGATGAAATGAGTAGAAATGGTTAGAACAGTGTCTGGCACATAATAAGTATTCAGTACATGTCATCTATCATAATTAGGTTCCTTATAGCATAGATGCCTGGGGAATATCCAGCCAATGGATTTCCATATGTTTCATCAGTGGCTCCAAGCATGTGTTCATAAAGAACAAGGGATAAAAATGAGCTGAATGTCTAGGCTGAAGGGACAACTTCGAGGGGAAAGGGATGTAAAACAGAGTCTTCTCTGATGATCACCCCAACACAAACCAATCACCTTATGGCTCCACGAGACCGTCTTGTCCTTATACTCCACACCTTGTTCATCCACCTTCTCAAACTGTTAAACTGCTACTCAAGCTCCAGAGATCAACTCGATGCCGTTGACTTTGTGGAAAAGCCCAAATATCCCATTCCTTCCTCGTGCTCTCACAACCTGGCTTACACTCCAAAAGAGCAGAGCACTCAGCCAGTTGAACGCTGTTATGCTTTTGTCTCCCCCTTTATTCTATGAGTGTCCCCCAGGACAGAGATCAAGGTTGTTTGTCTTTCTATCTCTTTACAAAATGCCTGGCACATCACACAGTCTCAGAAAATATTTGTTCAATGAAAGAATAAAAAATGTTTAGTGCCTTCAACACTGCTGGAATTGAATGAATGGACAAATGAAAATAGGGATGAATTATACTCACTTTTGGCATCTAGTTCACACTTGACTCTCCTTTTAGTTTTCCCTGGTTTAGAACAATGTTTGGACTAATCTAATCTAATCATCTTTTAAAGCACAGTCAAATTCTGTTGCAAACTGATTACAACTGTGAAAAGAAACTAGATTAGTGGCTCACTGCCTGGATGACACAACCCTCGGTTAGCCTCATTTTCTACTCCTGTTCAACTCAACACCACAACTCAACGTGGTCTCCACGAGCAGCCCTGTCCTGCCGCTGACTGTGGGATTCTGTCTTATATGCCCTTTCTTCTCTTCTCCTTGCCAGATTCTACTCGTTCTCTAAAAAAATCTCACTCTCCCCAAAAGTTGTTATATTCCTTTTACCTTTGTGAATATTTCACAATTACCATGATTATGAAAAGATGCTATTTTATAATTTCATCTCTCTGAAGATTAGTAAATTTCCTGAGAAAATGTATATATCCCCTTTCCTCTTCTGCATCTATTCACAGTGACAATACGTTTCAAAACCAGCAACTGGGGCAAATTTTGGAGCATGGCTATCATATACCAAAATACATTTTAGGTATATCAAATGCTTAAGCAAAAAATAACAAAATGATAAAGTGTAAAAAATATTAAAGGTAAACATACTTAAGATATTAAGTATTTAAAATGGCATTAATATGTAAATATTAAAAATGGCAGTTTTGCTCATCATACTACTTTGTGGAAAATGGTTAATAGCAGCAGATGGGTCAGAAAAATCATATCCTGCATACATGAAGTATATTTAGAAATCGGTAGAAAAATCAGCATATCCAAAGAAAGTTAAATAATAACAAATATTATACATAAATAATAAAAAATAAACACAATAATCAGATAAGGCATTCATGCTGTCTAGTGATAAAAATGCAAATGAAGTGAAAACTGAGCCCAAAATCAACATTAGAGTTCATATTTCTGCAGTATTTTCAGAAAGTGGTTTGGTAATGGGTATCACAAAGGCTTGGAATGTCTATGTCTTCTCATCCAGAAACTCCACTTACAGAAATGCCAATGAATGTGATGGGAGGGAAAGATTCTACTCATGTGCTTCTAACAGTGCTTGCCAATGCTGTTAGGGTTGTTTCTTTTTCTCTGTTTTTATGGTCTTTTCTCTTCCCTCTTTTTTAAAGAATATATGTTTTTGACTCTTTCTATGGATAACATATTATGTATTTATATGAAAATGTTCTTTTTTCTTTTTGAGGCAGCATCTTACTCTGTTGCCCAGGCTGGAGTGCAGTGGCATGACCTTGGTTCACTGCATGCAACCTCCACCTCCCGTGTCCAAGCGATCCTTCTGCCTCAGCCTCCCCAGTAGCTGGGACTACAGGTGCACGCCACCATACCGGGCTAAATTTTGTATTTTTATTAGAGATGGGGTTTCGCCATATCGGCCAGGCTGGTCTCGAACTCCTGACTTCATGATCTACCCTTCTTGGCCTCCCAAAGTGCCGGGATTATAAGCATGAGCCACCACGCCTGGCCGAAAAAATTCTTAAAATAACTTAAAAATGCAAGAATTCTATCATCTATCATTCTGTCTATCTAAACACCTATCTATCAATCAGTCGATCTATCTAAGAGACATACAGCTAATACCATTGACTGTATCCCCGTTTCATGGTGCAGGGTGAACTTAAAAGCTTTTTTTCAGTTTTTATTATATAGAATTATGAATTGTGGTTTAATACATCATGAGAGAAAGAGTGGATTTTCTAAGAAAAAGCAAGAGTTTTTACATGACAGACTTGAGTTGAATCATGGCTTTACTTCTCAGCTGTCTGGCTTGGGGCAGTTTCTGTAGTCTCTTGGAACTTTAATTACTTCATCAGTAAGGAAGGTTTGTAACCCCACCCTTTCAGGTGTGTTGTGACAGTTAAATTAAATAAGGTACATAAAGAATCCTGCAAAATTCCAGGTGCTTAATACATGTTTGCCATGTTATAGGGGGAAACTCTTAGAAACAATAGCTAATTGGTTTTAAATTGAGGAACTGTTTGAACAAGGAGGTCCTGTTCTGAAAATGTAAGTCTATGGACTTTGCACATGCTGGGTGATTGAAGTTCACTTCTTTGGCTACAGAATGCGGGCCTATATGTTCTGAAGGCTGGGCTGGCTCTCTGATCTTGCCAGCATCTGTGGCTAATATTCTGCTTGTGTGTTCCCTTTACATACTGGGCTTTCTAACTCGGGGCTAGGCGCTACATGAAACAATTACGGAGCTAATGTCAGAAAGCTGAGGAAGGAAAACAGACGTAGGAAAAAGAATCAATGCCTGCTTGCCAAATCACTCCTTATATATTTTCCCAATGAAGAAAACTCTCTCTAAAGCCATTCTTTTTTGTTTGTTTGTTTTTTGAGACAAAGTCTCACTCTGTCACCAGGCTAGAGTAAAATGGTGCAATCTCGGATCACTGCAAACTCCAGCTCCCAGGTTCAAGAGATCCTCTTGCCTCAGCCTCCTGAGTAGCTGGGACTACAGGTGCGTGCCACCATGCCCAGCTAATTTTTTTTTTTTTTGTATTTTTAGTAGAGATGGGGTTTCACCATGTTGGCCAGGATGGTCTCAAATCTCTTGACCTTGTGATCCTCCTTCCTTGGCCTCCCAAAGTGCTGGGATTACAAGCATGAGCCACCACGCCTGGCCTAAAGTCATTCTTTAACGTTCTCTATCTTACTCAGATTTTGTTTGATTTTTTTCTGTTTTTTTTTTTATTTTTTTATTTTTTTTTTTATTTTGTATTATACTTTAAGTTCTAAGGTACATGTGCTGATCATGCAGGTTTGTTACATAGGTATACATGTATCATGGGTTTGCAGCATCTCTCGTCCCATTAGGTATTTCTCCTAATGCTATCCCTCCCCAAAACCCCACCCCCTGCTATCCCTCCCCTAGCCTCCACCCCTATGCCCTGGTGTGTGATGTTCCCCTCCCTGTGTCCATGTGTTCTCATTGTCAACACCCACTTTTGAGTAAGAACATGTGGTATTTTGTTTTCTGTTCTTGTGTCAGTTTGCTGAAAATGATGGTTTCCAGTTTCATCCATGTCCCTGCAAAGGGCAGAAACTCATCCATTTTTATGGCTGCATAGTATTCCATGGTGTATATGTGCCACATTTTCTTTATCTAGTCTATCATTGATGGACATTTGGGTTGGTTCTAAGTCTTTGCTATTGTGAACAGTGCCACAATAAACATATGTGGGCACGTGTCTTTATAACAGAATGATTTATAATCCTTTGGGTATATACCAAGTAATGGGCTTGCTGGGCCAAACGGTATTTCTATTTCTAGATTTGTTTTCTTTATCACATTAGTCTCTGAATTATCTTCAGGGTCTTAGAGGCTCTTGTGGCTTTGTCATATTGCCATCACTGGTTCTCTAATTCCCTCCTTTTCTGGCTAGGTTTTTCTTAGATGTGGATACTGAGAGATGTGCTAACAGATGGGGCAATGGTCATTTTGGGCTACGTGAAGTCTCAGCATGGCAAACAGGGCTATGAATCTAGGAATCCTTGTCTTGAAGACTGATACATTCAGGGCCAAGAACAGGACAAATGAAGCCTGTTCAATGAAGCATTTTCAGGATGTGACATAGAGAAGATGTTTAGGAAATGTTTGCCCATCTAATGGTGAGCCTTGCCTATGAAACCTGCCAGGCTGTGTGCTTATAGTCATGATCTACTAAGAGGCTATGCCCTCAACAACAGTTTGTAAATCTCATTCCTTCTTCCCAGCCAAGTAATATTTCTGCCAAGTCCCTACATCTTCCTCAAATACTTTCCAGGCAGCTCCACGTTAATTAAAATTTACGTGAGGTGGAAAAAATTTGGACATGGTGTGGGGTTCAGGCCGTTTAGGTTAAATTAGTTTACTCATCTAAAACATCTGACATGTGGGAGGCCAAACGGGAATGCTGATCCTCAGCAGTGGGAAGGGGGGTGTCCTAGCAGCTCCACTGCTGCCTCTTTAAAGAAATCACCCCAGATTTTCATGAGCAGCTTTTTTACCCATGTCTCAGATACCAGCTTCCCATCTATAGACATTTGTCTTTTTGTCTGTGATTTGCTCATTCTTCAGTGCTCACAAGTTTCACATTCATATTATATGAAATGATCTCAGAGACTAGAGACAGGAGGGGCACTGCATGCTTCCCCTTCTCTCCAGGTCCCCAACCAGAGGGACCCCTTTCAGTGGAGGGGTGCTTTTGCACTTGGTAACCAGCTCCACAGGGAAGTGGTGATGAGCAGCAAGGGTGGCTGGTGGCTCAAGGGTCTGGGCACAAAGCACTGGCGGTGGGTGGTGTGACCAATTCTGGGACACATTTAGTACTCATTCATCTTCCCATAATCTCAAGGATGATCCTTATACCACTGCATTTCCCTCCTCATCCAGGCTTCTCTCTTCCCAGAGTAAGACAGAACTGTTTCTACTGAATCATTACATGGTTTGAGGTAGGTCAGATATTTTCCAGAAAGATACATCTTAACATCTCCTGGAAGGTTATATGGGGGATAAAGCAGATTCTGGGAATGCTTGTGATAAGACCCATGTTTGGGAACAGAGGAGAGAGAGAATGTGGGGGTGGAAATGGGACTTAGTTGGTTCCATCCTTCCTTATTTCTATGCAGATTCATCCCCAAAGCAAAGCAATCCCTGGTGACTTGGGAGGAGAGGTGCAGGGATGTGGAGCTAGTTCCAGAAACTGGAATTCAGAGAGAAAAGTAAGCGGCAGAGACAGCAATATGTCAAATGGAAACAGGAAGGGAGACAGGCCCTTGCCTCTGATCACCTCTCTATGATTCAGGCTAAGTCCAGAGGCTGTTGTGAGAGTAATAATAATCATGAAAACGATAATAGCTGCTAACACAAACAGAGTGAGCATTGTTCCGTTTCATACACACACACACACGCACACACGCACACGCACACACATACACACACACACAGACACGCACACACACATGTACACGCACACACACACGCACACACGCACACACGCACTCATACACACACATACGCACGCACACGCACACACACACACACTCATACACACACATACACACACATACACACACACGCACATACACGCACACACGTGCACACATACAAGGCACGAGTGATCTTACTCTGTTTACTGATAAGGAACGTGGAATTTGACAAGGTTAAATAAATTGCCTGAGATTGTGTAGTTAGGGAGTGGTGACATTATGATGTGAATCCAAGCTGTCTGGCTTCAGAGCTTCCCCTCAGCCATTCCATTCTGTATGCTAGGACTTCTGCTTCAGACTTTGTAAAAAAAATTCATATCCCTGTGTGCACATTTAAAATACAAACCATTTTTATTACCAAATTCTCCAATCACATATATCATTTAGCATAATGGCAGCAATGATAGAGGCTGGGCTGATCTATGCACTCACCAACTATTTATTTTCTAACAGCATTTATTGAGATACAATTAGTTTTCCATAAAATTTACCCTTTAAAATGTACCCTCTCGGTGCCTTTTTGGTGTATTCAAAGAGTTGTGCAACTACCAGTCTCACTCTTACTGAAGTTTAGAACGATTTCAGAAGCCCCATGCCAGCTGGCTCTTATGTACTATTTCCATCTTTCTCCAGCCCCTGGCAACCACCAATCTACCTTCCGTCTCTACAGAGTTGCCTATTCTGGGTATGTCATATACATGGAATCATATGATCTTTTGTGACTGGCTTTCTTCACTTAACATAATGTTTTCAAAATGCATCAGAGTTGTAGCATGTACCAGTTTTATTCTTTTCTGTGGCTGAATAATACTTCACTGTATGTGCATACCATAATTTGTTCATCAGTTCATTTGTTGATGGGCTTCTGGTCATCGTGAATAATGATGCTAGGAGAGTTTGTGTGTAATTTTGGTGTGGGAATATGTTTTCATTTTGGTGTATATGGCTAAGAATGGAGTTTCTGGGTCACAGGGTAATTCTACGTTTAACTTTGTGAGGAATCTTCAAATTCTTTTTCAAGGCAATTACACCATTTTACATTTCTACAGCAATGTATGATAGTTCCAGTTTCTCTACATCTTCATCAACACTTATTGTTTTTCTTTTTTATTTTTTATTTTCCGAGACAAAGTCTCACTCTGTCACCCAGGCTGGAGTGCAATGGCGGTGATCTCAGCTCACTGCAATCTCTACCTCCTGGGTTCCAGCAATTCTCCTGCCTCAGCCTCCTGTGTGACTGGGATTACAGGCACCCGTCACCATGCCTGGCTTGTATTTTTAGTAGAGGTGCAGTTTCGCCATATTGGCCAGGGTGGTCTCAAACTCCTGACCTCAGGTGATCTGCCCGCCTTGGCCTCCCAAAGTGCTGGGATTACAGGCTTGAATCACCATGCACAGCCCTGTTTTCCATTTTTTAAAAAAATTATTGTCATCTTAGTGGGTGTGAGGAAGTATTTCATAGTAGTTGTGATTTGTATTTTCCCAATGGAAAATATTGTTAACTATCTTTTCATACATTACACTTACTGGTCATTTGTATATCTTCTTTGGGGAAAGGCTTATTTAAATTATTTGCCCATTTTATTATTTTATTTAATTTATTCTGTTTAAAGACAAAATATGGCTCTGTCATCCAGGCTGCAGTACAGTGCTCAATCTTGGCTCACTGCAACCTCCATCTCCTGAGCTCAAGCCATCCTTTCACCTCAGCCTCCCAAGTAGCTCGGACTAGAGGTGCGTGTCACCATGCTTTCTAGGTTTTGTATGTTTTGTAGAGATGAAGTCTTGTCATGTTGCGGGCTGGTCTCGAATTCCTGGGTTCAAGCAGTATACGCACTTTGGCCTCCCAAAGTGCTGTGATTACCCCCACCTGGCCTTTAAAAATGGCTCTCAGCCATGCCTATAATCTCAGCACTTTGGGAAACTGAGGCAGGTGGATTGCTTGAGCTCAGGAGCTTGAGACCAGCCTGCACAACATAGTGAAATCTCATCTCTACAAAAATTAGCAAGGCATGGTGGTACATGCCTGTAATCCCAGCTACTAGGGAGGCTGAGGCACGAGAATCACTTGAACCCGGGGGGTGTATGTTACAGTGAGCCGAGACTGTGCACTGTACCCCAGCCTGGGTGATGGAGCTATATCCTACCACAAAAAAAGAAAGAAAAAAAAAAAAGAAAAATGCAAATTGAAGCAAATAAAATATGATCTACATGTAATGGCTGTCCATGTGTTCTGGATACAAGTCTGTGATCAGGTATACGCTTTGTAAGCATTTTCTCCCATTCTTTGTGTTGTTTACACTTCCTTCACGGTCTACTTTGAGGAGCAGATGCTTTTACTTTGGATGAAGCCCAAGTAATCATTTTTTGGTTGCTTGTAATGTTGATGTCATATATAAGAAACCACTTCCTAACCCAAAGTAAAAAAAAAATTCCCTTTATGTGTTCTTCCAAGAGTTTTATTGTTTCAGCTTTTAAAATTTAGGCGTCTTATCATTTTGAGCTAATTTCTGTATATGCTGTGAAGTAGAAGTCCAGCTTTACTCTTTTGAATATGGCTACCTAGTTGTCTCAGCAGCAGTTGTTGAAAATCCACCTGTTATTTTTTAAATGATAGTACCATATTTATTATTTTATAAATGATATAATAATCCGCCACGTGTGGATGTAGCAAAAAGGTGCCATCAGTGTAGCAGACAGACCTCTCACAGGACACTGAATCTTCTGGTGGCTTGATCTTGGACTTTCCAGCCACCAGAACTGTGAGAAATAAATTCCTGTTATTTACAAATCACCCACTCTATGATATTCTTGTTGTAGCAGGCTGAATGAACCAAGATACCACTGTATTCACAGTAACTAGGACAGTGCTAGGTATGTATTATATGCTCAATAAATATCTGTTTACTAACTAAGCTCTTAAATTACATGATGCTATCAATATATGCATTTAAATTTCAAACAAATTAGAGCATTCTGTGGTAAGTCCCAGGTGCCAGTTAGGTCTCTAGAATTATGACTCCTTATCTCTGATGTCTCACAAGGGAGCTAGCAGAGGTTAGAAGTCTTTACATCTTCAGGTACTAGGATTTCCTCATATAGGACCACACACTCAATCCTAGCTACCTGTCGCCATCTATCACTTCTAAAAAACAGCAACAAAGATATTTCCCAATATGTTTAGAAAGTGAAAAGGATGGGTGTAGGTATTCAAAGAGAAAAAAGGGATAGAAAAAATATATTAATAGGTGTGTGTGTGAAATGGAAGTTCTCAACCAGGGGTAATAATTTTGTGATGACCTCAAGAATTTGAGAATAGTACCAGTAGAATAAAGGAGAAAGGAGCAAAGGATGATGAACAACCTACAATGTAAAGAATCGTCCCATCAACACAACCCTGATGCCAGGAGCATCCTTGTTGAGAAATATCGGTGCAATAGGAAAAGAGCTGATAAACAGAATTCTGAGTCATGAGCTTGTTTTTTCACAATTACAGTATAAGAACCTGGAAAACAAAGCCCTTATTTCCTGTCCCTGAGAAATGGCGTGAAAATAGTCTCTGCACAGGATAATTGTAAAAATTGAAAGAGATACCATATGCAATAAAATCCCATTGTTGGTAAGGTATAAATACCTGCCTTTTTTTTTTTCCTGTAGTCACTCTCAGAAGAATGACAAAGCAGAAAGAAAATTAAAAATCAAAATAAAAAGTCCTCTGCAAAAGACCATAGTTTTATAGGTTGATCATCAGTTTATCTTCTGGAGGTCACATACTGTATAAAATGTAATTTTATTGGTTCTAATTTTGTCTCTACACAGTATTCCCTTTGTCCAGGTACTAGGCAAATGTCTTCTACCTGCCCATTCAGCTTTTAACAACCAGATTTCATTCCTGAAGTCTATTTATATAGGTCATAAACTACTAACACCTGCCTCCATTTAAGCAGTGTGGTGTTTTGGAAATGAACCTGAATTTGAATCCTACGTTTTTTAATTTACTAGCTGTGTTATCTTGGACAAGTACTATAATGCCCTGGGCTTCAGTTATGGCTTCATTTTCACTTGAATGTGCATGAATCACGGTTAAGTAATAACTGAAGAACTAGAACTTGAAAAAGAATGGAACCAGCTGTGTGCGGTGGCTTATGCCTGTAATCCCAGCACTTTGGGAGGTCGAGGCTGGTGGATCACGAGGTCAGGAGTTCAACACCACCTGCCCAATATGGTGAAAGCTGTCTCAACTAAAAAAAAGGTACAAAAATTAGGCAGGCGTGGTGGCATGCACCTTAGTTCCAGCTGCTTGGGAGGCTGAGGCAGGAGAATTGCTTGAACCTGGGAGGTGGAGATGGCAGTGAGCTGAGATTGCACTACTGCACTCCAGCCTAGGCAACAGAGCAAGACTCCATTTCAAAAATAAATAAATAAAACCAAGGTAGCTCTGGGAATCTATTAGAAGACACTGAACATTGTTTAGTTCAAGGTTCCAGCACAGGCATCAACGAGCTTCTACTGCTTCTTCAGTTCTGTGTCACTTGGTATAAGATTCATATTCCTGAGGGAAAAAAATATGATTGGCCCAGCATTGGTCATGTGCCCATCCTGCCGCTCTGACTGCCATTCTTAGACATAGAGGAAAGGGCTTTCCTATGGAGAGAACTGCTTGTTAGTAACTTGACCACTGGACAGGCACTCAGTAGACCCATGGCGAGCTGGCAGAAAGAAGGCTGCAGGAATAAGTACCCTGACCTTACCCTTTCCCAGCTCTTCCTATCTCTTACTGTTGCCTCCACTGGCCAAAGCCAAATGGCAACCCAGTGGCAAGGGCTCATGGATACAGCCTCTAAAACATCAGGTTTATGGGCAGCACAGTTGGGTGAAGGGTGAAAGTGGATCTGAGGGGTTAATGGTAAATACACACAGCTTGTATTGATAATGTCCCTAAAACATCATGGTAGTGAATCTCTTTCTCCCCTCTTCTTTAAGAAAAAGGCCCCAATGACTTATTTTATCCCAAAGGAAAAACTCTGTGTGCACTCCCTAGTCCAGGAAATTCCTAATAACTTGGAAGTGGCCAAAGCCATGAGTCAGTGGGTCTCTATTCTCTTTTTCCTTGGTTAAGTCTTGTCTCCAGCAAAGTCCCACTCCAGCTGTGAGGTGCCCCCTCCTCCCCCCCCATGCCTTGAGAAGCCTCATGGAGCCAGTGGGTGGCAGTTCTTTCTATGCTAGTGGCACTCTGAGCTTCTGCCAAGGTTGAAGGAAGCCACTTCAAAAGACACCACTACTACCACTGATAAATGGCATCAGAAGGGTCCTGCTTCAGCACAAACTGCTCCTAAGCACTTTTCACCAGGGGCCATTCTTGAGCGTACAGAGTGGATTTGGGTAATGCCTGGGGGCCTCTCATCCAGGCAGACCTTTTCCAAATACAAATTCATCCTTCCGTGTTAGGAATGTTGGGGATATGAGGGGCTCTGTTTGAAAAGAGGGACAATAGGGTTTCTTCCATGGCCTGCCTATGTGTTCCCTCTAACTCCTGTTTGCTAAATAAGATTGGAACACTTTTCAGTTTACTCTTGGAAGATAACTTATAATTTCTGATGCATTAGGCATAGACTAACTCAAGGTAAATTTATACTTTTCTTCTATCATTTCCAAATGAATTTAATTGCTATGATTCCATTGTTTAGGAAAACAAGTAAAAACAGATACTTGTAGTAAAGGAGTGTTTCACGTTTACAAGGACAGCATGATAGGAGGAAGCACGGGAACAGGGGTCCCAAACCTGGATAATAGTATCATTTGAACTTGCAAAAGCCATTTCTCCCCTTTGGGCCTCAGTTTCAACGTTTACAATGAGAGCTGGGTGGACAAGAAGGGGATGATTCAAACAGTCACTGTGATCCAGTATACAAAGGAGGATGCTTCACAGCAGATGTGCTGAAAGAAATTATGCCTTCAGGAAGCAGCACATTGTGATTAGGGAGAGCTACAGTGATTGGTGGATTGCTTTTTAAATTTCTCAAGTTGAGCTTTGAATGCAAAAGAGTTGGCATTCCATTTTTCTTAATGCCTTTTTGTGTTTTAGTATTTTTGTGATAAAGAAACAAGGATGTAGGGTTTTTATTGCGGCATAGTTTGTTTTGATCTCATGGTACCTACAGGGAGTATGTGGTAATGGAAGGAAACTGAGATTTCAGACCTAGCCTCCAATCCCAGAGTTGTTGTACCCTGGTCTTAAGTCCTGCCAACTATAAAAATAAAATAACAATACTTCATAAGATTTATCTGAGGATTATAGATGAAGATGTAAAGCTACCTTATGTAACAGTACCTTGCATATAGTAGGTATTCAAGAAACAGGGACTCTATCTCCGTGTTCACACTCGTTCATGTTTGCCTAATGATAATCAAAGAGCTTGAGGCACCTGGGAGAAGAAGGCTTGGCCACATCGTGTTGATCTTTGCTAGCTGGTGTTTCTGCTGGTGGTATTGATCTTTTTTCTCGACAACATTAAACGTGCCCCTGAATGATGGTCTAAGAAATGGTGGCAGCCACATCAAAATCTTTGTAAAAGCCCAGTTTTTAAAGTGCAAACAAATTTTCATGGGAAAAGTGGGAGAGGAAGCCATCAGGGGATGGAACTGAATCAGCAGAGGGCTTCTAAGCCAACTTAGCGACAAGACTCCCCGCTCTTACTTGAAAACAAAGGGGTAGCATAGAAGAGTGGGTCAGAGCAACAACTCTAGAGCTAGCTGATCTAGCTCTAGAGAGCTAGAGGTGGGAAGAGTGCACTGATCAGACAGTAGGTGCCCCAAGATCCTTGAATATCATTAGGCAAATGTGAACAACTCTAGAGCCAGACTGTCCAGCCCAGTTTTGAACTTTGAATTTTCATTTGCTGACTGTGTGAGCTGGAGGAAGTTATTTAACCTGTCTCCACCTCAGTATCTTCACTTGGATAATGGTGTCAATAATCATGCCCAAAACTTAAAGGGTTGTTAATGCCAGTTCTGTGTGTCAATATATGAATTTTTTGAGACAGAGTCTTGCTCTGTTGCCCAGGTTACAGTGCAGTGATGTGATCTCAGCTCACTGCAGCCTCCACCTCCTGGGTTCAAGTGATTCTTCTGCCTCAGCCTCCCAAGTAGCTGTGATTACATGCGTGTGTCACCACACCTGGCTAATTTTTGTATTTTTTAATAGAGAATGGGGTTTCTCCATGTTGGCCAGGCTGGTCTTAAACTCTTGGCCTCAAATAATCCACATGCCTCAGCCTCCCAAAGTGCTGGGATTACAGGTGTGAGCCACCACACCTGGTCTCTAATATGTCACTATGTTTAAAATGCTTAGAGCAGTACTTGGGATGTGGTAAACAGTATATAAGTATTTATTAATAAAACAGGTGGCCATGTGATAAAATCTCTGTTTAAAAGTTTAGACACTTCAGGATAGACTTCAGATTAGTATTCACAGGTTTAGGTCAACTTCTCTAATATTAATTATTAATAATGAACTCAGGTGTCGCTTGGGGCCCCTTTTCACATACGGATTTTGGTGACTTTGGCTTAATGCCCTAGAATGCTATAATTAGTGTAAGTGTAGAGCTTACTCCATGACTTTTGAATATGTCTGTTATTGTAATAGAGACCGGAAATTGAGCCTTAAGTTTCTCTTTTGTGCAAAAAAAAAAAAAAAAAAAAAAGTGTGAAAAATGTTTCAGTGTAGGTTGGTCGCTGTCCTGTAAGCAAGAACCCAGCTATCATTCCAGTCTGCCTCATGACTTCCATGCCCAAAGTCACTGCCTATTTCCGGATGGCTGCTGCAGTTCCAGCCATCATATTGCAGTTACACGCTAGAATAAAGAAAAAATGGAAATTAAAAAAAAGCCCATATCGACTATTTCTTTAAAGAGCCTTTGGCAGAAATTTTAGAAAATAATTCTGCCTCTATTGATCATGTTGGTTCACTTGTCATTGCTTGCAAATAAGCTTAGACCCACATATAGACCTAGGTGTGTACCATGTCGTTCTCCAGCTTTTGAAAGAAATCCATACCATAATATGTTTATAGCTTTAGTGAATGTTGCCATGGGGTCAGAGGCATGGAGTCATTTGGCTATTTGAGTATATATAGATATACAACTGGGGACAGTGATATATATATATACGTACTATTGGGAACAGTGATGTAAGTTCAAATAGCCAAATTACTATTTATGTATATTATTGCTTTTTCTGTGAACCTCCCCAATAATATATATAAATATATATATATATATTTTTTTTTCTGTGAACCTCCCCAACCTTCCAAAAATTGATTTTATAAATCTCTTTTATTTTTCAAAAAATTGATTTTATAAAACCAGAGCTTCCAGCCTATAACTTTTTTCTGCTGCACACATGTCTCTGGAACATACTATCTAGTCCCTGCCGTTTCCCCTGAGCTATTTGGGAGACTCAAGTGTAAATTGTGGGAAAGCTGCATAACAACCAGTGGATAGCAATCATTTACAAAGTGCTCACTATGTGTCAAGTGCTTGTTACATAACTTTAATCTTTATCAAGGAAGTCGCTGTCATCCCATCATTACCTATGAGAAAATTCAGGCTTAAGACATTATAGTAAACAGCACAATTTCATTTAAACAGTGCTTTACATTTTTGTATAAGTCATGCATTCATGAGCTTGAGTCAACTTTTTTACTATTAATTATTAATAACGGGCATGCATTCATTCAGTTTCATGTTCTTTCATTGAATATTTCATTAATTTTTTACAATAGCTCAGTGAAACCATGAATGACAAGTTGAGGTCTCAACCAGGGTCAAATAGTCAAATAAATTCTATGCTTTATGCGATTTTCTATCTACAATTTTTCTCTCCTCCAGAAGAGATAAGCTTACTTTCTTCAACTCTCTCACTAATTGCAATCATTTCCAGATTCCTTCTCCTCTAGGCACATTCTAATTTGGCAATGACATCCTTGAAATGCAGCGTTCAGACTTGAATCTAATTCCTGGAATTGGTCAGTCTACCAAAACCAAAATGAAACGCAAACCCTAAATGATAAGACTCTTAAGTAAATGTAGTTAGATCAAAGAGAAAAACTACTCTAATTAAAAACACATAGTTGTATTACTAGCACCAAGTGCTAAGTCTACCATAAAATGAGCACTGAGTTTTTAAAAGAGCTCAGGTTGTATACTTTAGAGATTATTATATTTGGTGGACACAGAGCTGTCTGCAGACATCTGAAGGGTTGCCATGTGGAATTGAAATTAAAATTACCTCTACTATTTGTACTAAATTTCTACCACTAATAATAGTTATTATTTATGGAAAACTTTCTAATTATCAGCTACTTTTCTAAGTATATGACATGGAATATCTGTTATTATTCCCTATAACAATTTGATTATTTAGAATTATCATTTTTATAAAACACAAAATCCAAGTGAGCTTTGGAGAGGTCAACAACTACTTAGGAATTCTCAAAGAGTAAGTAGCAATAATGAGAATGAAATTCATGGCTCCTCTGATGAAACCCGTAGCAGTGAAATTACTGAATCTTGGATTATTCCCAATTCTTCTCAGGGCTTCAGTTTCTCACTTGTAAAACAGCAGGTTGAGCCATAGGGTATATATAAGCAGTAGTATGATGGAGCTGGTTCTGAGAGCCAATGGCGATAATTCTGTGAGCTGGTTTTAAGCATTGCTATCATTGACAAATTATATAAATTTCAAATTAAACATATTACACTTAAAATCAAAGATAATAAATATTCAAAACCATGATTTACTAATTATTTTACCTCATTTAATTTTACTGTCTTTGCTCTTGAGGCTACTTACATCTATTGCATCTGCGTGATATAAATGAAAAATGTGCTGCTGCACTTTTCTTCCCAGCTCTGACGATGAAGTCATGTTGGGAGCTTGAAATCTGCCAGGTGGGAGTATTTACATCATGGAGATCAGCAAATGCTACAAATCAGGTTTTAGATTATTGTTTTGTTGATTGTATTGACTTACAAAACTGATGAAAAAATATTAATAATGCAAGTTAAAGTGTGTCATACTGACAGCCATTAAACATGAGTAGCACCAAAAAAATGAGAAAATATTATTCTAGTGTTTAAAATTACTACCTAATTAAAAGAATAAGTCACTCAATGTCATTGATAAATGAGAGAAGTTCCAACATGTATCTTTGTTATTTCACTTTTGTTGCATCCATTGACATGAATGAAAATGTCCAGAAACATTCATTTGTCAATTGAAGCTATAGTTTATCTGTAATCAAAAGAGTTCAGTAAAAGTTACCAAAAAAATTCAGTGAGAATCAGTTGGCTTATAAAATTTATAACAAAGAATATTGAAATTTATAATAAAGAATATTGTATGTTTTATTGCTTCCTAATTTGTGCTGAACATCCTTTAAGGTAATAAAGTTCAACATATATGTTTAAATAAAAATGTAAATATAAATAACATGTATACACACACACACACATGTGTGCAAAGCACTGTTTGAGGAGTGGGTTGTTAAATGTTCACCAGCACACCACTGTCTGTATACCCTTCCTCATTTTTAATTGTTTAGGGGTCTAACTAGGACCAGTAGGTGGAAACCGCAGGGAACCAGAGACTTGAAGAAGTTGTCCAATAGTTGGAAACGTGTAGAAGTGGAATGGGCTGCTAAGGAAGGTCTGCATCATTTTGCTGATGGTAAAGCCACTAGATGGAGGGAGAAGGATGCAGATGATGTCAAAGTTTCTTCCTTCCCAGTCAGAAATTTTCACAAGCCTCAGAAGCAGGCTATCAATGTGAGAGGTGGGAAGAGTGCACTGAGCAGGCAGTAGCCAGTGGTTTGTGAGACTTAACAAGTTATGTACCTATTAAGGGTCTCATGTACTTGTTGCTATCTTTTCACAAATTGAAACTTTCTCAGTGACTAAAGTCAGAATTTTATGCCTTGAGTCCATTTCCTCCACTTCTGTGAACGCTTCCATAATCACAATGCATTTATGTGTTTATATATGAGCCTGTGATGTGAGAATCTTCTGGAGCTGAGGCGTGTGTCTAGCCATAAATAAAAGAGTTGCTTGAGGAATTGTTTTTTTCTGATTCTGATCTGAGTGTGTTTTGAGGGAAATCAATATAAATTTAATTCGTTCTCCCTTTTCAGTTCCTCAAGCTCTAGAACTCTTTCCTGAGATTATAAGAAAACCTCTCAATAAATTCTCTCAGATCCATAGTCCCTCTCCATTGTCTCATTTTTTAAAAACAGGGTTGTTTTCCCTTCACCAATAGATAACATCCTGATATGTTATCTGCGGATTACAGGGTTCAACTGTACCACCACAGTGGATTCCTCAGAAACACAGGACTGAATTCTATCAGCAAATCAAATCAACTGGAAGCAAATAAAGGAGTCTGTTTTTCTATGAACCTGACATTTGATAGTTGGTTAGCATCAGTGAAAAGCAAAGTACAGAGAGTTTAGATGTAAGGATGCTAATTTTGATTGAGAATCTACTTTGTTTAAGAATTCTACTAGATATATAACACGCACCATCTGTTTTAACCTTTCCCATTCTGTAAGAAAATAAACCGAAGCTAAGAGGTTAAGCTTGCCGTTTGCCAAATACCTTGTAAATGGCAGAACCATGATTTGAACCTCCAATTCCAAATATCATATGAATCCTGTTGCTTCTGTATAAAGCTTCTATTTAAAAAATGAACTGATGTTTCACAATCACTTATTGGAATAGTTTATTATAATAACAAAGAAAGGGCAAAAGGCCTATTTGAAAAATAACACGGAAATTGCTTTGGTTGTTCTTGACTGACTCAAAAACAAGAAAGGGAACCAAAAATGGAAGAAAAAAAATACCCATCCTGGGCCTGAATCCTTAAACCCATGTGAGCCAGGTACACACCATACATTCAACTGTCAGGAAACACTTCACTTCCCTGCTCACTGGCTTTTTCTATCGCAGCCCACACTGTCTCCTTGGACATGATGACGGAGTTCAGCTTTCTTCCTTCGACATCCATGTTCTTTAAGTAGAAAGCTTCCCCTTATCCTCTGGATCTTCTCACTCTTCTTGTCTCCAGAGAACCTTTGCATGAACTCTGTACCTTAAAAGCCTAATGCTGGCCCCAGTGGCTCCAGGTAAGGGCATTACGTCAGTAGCTGCAATGTGATTTTCCTTATTTGTTTCAACCCATTGCCTCTCAAGTTTTGTGAATAGCACCAAGGATGTGACGTGAATTCTTTGCCAAGATTCACATTAATTACAACCTCATATTGCCTCCAGAAGAACCTGAGGAAGTATCAGGCTTAAAACCGTTCATTAGCATGTGGCAGCTCTCCATATCCCTCATAATTCTCTTATTTATAGCTGCCTGCTGCATTTTCTCAAAATAACATTAGCCCTTAAAATGTTGCAGAGTGATATATGTGAACCAATTATTAACTGAAGTATCTGGAACAATAGAAACTAAAAAAAAATGTCTAAGTTTGAGAAATAAGATCTCATAACTGCTAAAATGACTTTACACACACACACAAACACATACACACTCACACACATTTCATGGGAATTCAGTACAGTAACGGAATAAACATGTTTTGATCTATTTAATAGTCTCAGAAATAACTGTGTATACATTATTCCAGCATAAACTATAAACCATTCTAAATCTGTATTCTGGCAATATTCCATATGCATAACTCCTTCTGCTAGGTTTCAGGGTACTTTCTTAAGAGAATTAAGAAACCAGTGAATATCTTGAAGGAGAGCAACAGCATTTGATTTATTCTTTAAGTACTTATAAATGATGGGGATAACATAGTTTTTAGCAATACTCATCATTTCAAAAAATGATGACTGAAAGTCAAATGGTGAGTTTTACAAAAGACACTTTTAAAAAGTATTTTTAGAGACACGAAAAGGAGGGAAGGAAGGAAAAAAAACTCTTAAAGCAGTCATACTTTGTTCTTTCCTTGTGCATTTTAAAGAAAGTGCATTTTAGCATGCAAACCAGGACTTTGCACCAAGTCCGACTGCCAATTTATGTTCTTTTTTAAAACAACTCATATTTTTTCCTTTAATTACTGCAACAATGACTTAGAATAGTGTTTTACTGAACTCACAGGCTGGTCTTTATTTCCCACTGCATTGCTGGGCATTTTCTTACCAGCGATTGGTATTCTACTATTCCTCTGGAGTCATTGACACCAGTCACCTCCAACTTCCCTGCATCCCTCCCTGCCTTCTTACCTCAGTGTGGTCACCATCTATCCTTGTGGAAGGTAGAAACAGTGGTCTCTGTGGGCAAAAGAAGCACTGAACCTGCAGATTCAGTCTTAACTTATCCCTTTTCCTGGAGCCCCTCTGCTGAAATCTACTAGCACATTCATGCATGGAGGCCCTGCCACTGTCTTTGGGCTTGTAACCTTCTCATTTTCTAGTTCTGCCCCTGCCAGGTGTGGACATATTATGACTTTTCTCTGTTCTCCAAATCCCAACCACAGGGTATGTAGACTCCACACATCAATCTTCTATGGAATAGAAATTTGAGAGATGCTTGCTTCAGGTAATGCTGAAATCAAAGTGCCATTCCGTATTTCATAGGTAAATTCAACATGAGAAAACATTCTTCCAGTCATAAGTTCATTCATTGAGCTGAGCATGCTAGATGTCTTATATAAAATATAAGACAAACATTGCCTCTGGTGATACAAGGATAGTCAATGGTCCTGCTGCTATGGAATTTGTTTTCTGGTGTTAGAGTGGCAGCCTGAAAAAAGGTAACAAAGTCATGGAATAATAATAGACGGTAGAGATTGGTAGGAAGGAGATATTCAGGATGCAGTGTTTATAAATAGGGAACAAGTATGGCCTTGCTTTAAATAGAGCCATAAGGAATCTTTCTGAAGAAGCGATATTTAAGATCAGAATGACAAGAAAGTAGCCACAGTATACAAAATTAGATTAGTAAAGTGCTACATAAATGATTGATAAAACATAAATTAATGAAACAAGATATTTCCCTGACCCCTTCATGCGTGGAAACAGGAGTGCATGGATGCTGGAAATAGCCGGTTGCTTTGGTGCTGGCAGGGGCAGACTCTATTCGCTCAGCCCTGTTGTGTTCCACCCCTTGTGAGAGGGGGAGTGCAGGTGAGCAGGTACAGGAGCCAGGGCAAGCAAAATTCCATGCAGGCCCTACAGCACCATCTAGGGGGTTGTTCATGAACCCTGAAGCCCCAGAAGGAATGTTACAGTGCTATTTTAGGTTTGTCATGTGTAGATGGCTTAGGTTTAATAGCTCAGTGGAAGGTCAGTGTGACAGCCTTTTGCACCTGCACTTGTGATATCTGAGCTCTTGTCTGGTGTCTATGATGAATGAGGTCATATGAATGAATTGAAGATGGTAAATGCAGGGGATTTATTGCCAATGAAAGTGGCTTTCAGAGGGAAGGGGAGCTGGAAAGGGGCCAGAGTGGGAAGGTAATCTGTCCCTCTAGTCTAGTCATCCCTGGCTGGCCATGAAGCTGTCCCTCTGAAGTCAAGCCACTTCTCTCTGATGCCTAGCTGTTTCTCCTCCCTCTGCTGGCTGAGTGCAGGGATTTTATGGGCACAGAATGGGGGCAGGGAGGGCCACAGATGGTTTTAGAAAAGGCAACATTTGAGTGGGGAAATAGAGATGTCAGTTGTCGCTTTGGGCAGCCGTATTAGGCTTTTTGGCTTGAGAGGGGGGCTTTTGCTGGGCACTTACCCTTTTCTGCCCGTATCATTAATATTGGCCAGGAATAAAGGTAAAACTTCTAGCTTTTCTTTTCATATGTCCACAGAAAGCCACTGAGGAGGTCACAAAATTTGGGGTTTTTTACTTTGCCATATGTGTGATGGACCCTTCATTCTTAAGAAACACAAGTTCTTTTTGTATGTAAAGGCACAAATAAGCTTACCAGAGAGACACAGAACCTGGTAGTGGCAAACACTTTCTATAAAGGGTGAGATTGTAAATATTTTAGGCTTTGTGTGCCACGTTTTCTGTTGCAGCTACTCAACTCTGTCATTAGAGCATAAAAGCAGCCACAGAAAATACATAAATATGTTAAAGTAAATGTGTCTATTTCCCAATCCTATGTTATGTATGAATGTGACATATACATTTTCATGTGTCAGAAATATTAATTTTTGATATTTTCACAGTCATTAAAAAACATAAACACTATTTTTAGCTTGAGGACTTGTGAAAACAGGTGGTAAATTATATTCAATCTTCAGGAAATAATTTGGAGACTTTTGCTCTATATCAAGTAGTTAAAAGGGTGAACTGTTAAGCTAAAGGTCAAAGAAAATTTCCAATGACCCTACTTTCCAGTCGTTCTGATGTTTCTATTCTTCTTTCCTTAGCCAAACTTCTCAACAAATAATCTATACTGACTCTCTGTGACTTCAGCAACATTTCTGGTCCTTGATGCTCTTCCAGAACCATAATCCCCATAATCCACATAGAGAAGAGGTATATATTTCTTTTCCTTGAAACCCAGCAGGACTTTGTGCATCCTTCAACTAATAGGGTGTCACAGAAGGGATGCTATGAGATTTCTATGCTAGATCATAAAGGCAAGGAGAAGCAGTTCCTCCTTGCTTCTTTTGGGACATGTGCCTGTGGACCCCGGTGCTGCCATGTTAGAAGTATATAATGTCTATATATTTTTAAGAGGCTTTCATTAGACTTCGCCAAAGTAGATCTGGCCATAGGCAATGGAAGAAAAATGTCCATGTGCATTGTGTGACTGGAGTAGGAAGTATATGGGAGGGAGAGCTGAAATCTTAGGCTGGAGATGTGTACAGAAGCCACTTCATGGAGGGCCTTGATCATAGGTTAAGGGTCTTGGACTGGATCTTAGAGCAAAGTGTGGCCATTCGAGAGTCTCATGCACGGCAGTGAAATGGAGAAATTTCTGTTTTGTGGGGATCACTCTGGTTGCCAGATTAGAAGAAAACAACAATGGGTTTCAGAAACTGGCTTAAAAGTCCCCGATCTAGTCTAAAGGATGGGGATCTAAGAGGTGCAGTGATACTAGGTATGGATCAGGGAATAGAATCCAGAGCGATCCCAGAAGCCTCCTGGGGAGTACAGCACTGCCTATCTAGCTAATAATAGTAAATAGAAACAAAACAGAGTTGATATCTTAGTAACTTCTACTACTGTCTTGTTAATAGATTCTTGCCTAGCCCTGCTTTCTGTTTCATGATTCTTACATTTTTTTTCCTGTCAATATGCAGTACACTTCCCATGTGGTTCATCAACTTTCTCTTAGGCAGACCCTGGGGAACCGTTCCTTGAAAGCGAGATGCCACAGATAAACTCTCACAGCTGGCCTGCTACGGGTGAAAAGGGCTCCTCTGTGCTCCCCACTGGGAAACACCTGCCTCTGCAGGCCACAGACCCAGTCCCCAGAAAACACCATGGGAACCCCATCTCTGAGCATCTTCTGAGTTGTTATCTCAAAGCAATCACTGTGTTCTGGGTTTTTAACCTGGGAGATTAAATCTTTACATGCCTGAGTGGAAAGATCCTGTCCTTGTAATTTTTCACCTGTGTATTTTCCCAGCTGCCTTAGTTTAACCTGTTGTATTTATGGCCCAACAGTAATTTAGGAGAATACTTAGAAAATGCCACTTTCAAAGGACAGCTCTGTTAAATTGCCACCAAGAACAGCTTTCTGAGTGAGTGTAGCAAACTGTGGTAAAACTGATCGTCTTAGTCAATTAGATTTTTAGGCCAGGCACTTTTTACTGTTCCAAAAGAGAGAAAGAATTTCAAAGCTAAAATCAATCAATTATAGTCTAAATATAGATCAAGGAAGGAGAACACAAAAAGCATATTTATATGTTCTTCCTGTAGAGAAGAACCTGGTAGAGGTCATTTGAGTTCTATTTTGCATTAAATAGAAGTTAGCATTTTAAAAAACAGGATAAAAAAGACCCTTGGGATAGAAGTTAGGGCCAAAGAATTAAAGGCTGAGATGGAAGATTAGAAATGCCTCCGCTAGGAGAGAAAGGGACTGTGTAGTGAGCACCTAAGCAGGTCCAAGCAGGAAGGTTTTTCTCATAAAGACTTTACTGACCTTCGATTCAGAAGCTTCCACATAATTGAAATACAGCAGGAGACAATGGAGTTCTGAAAAAAGTCTTTGTTTTGCAATTTTTCATTTCCTACAATCTAAGACAGGATTACAATATTTACAGATTCTAAACTGTCAAAGAAATGGTATTCTTTTCCTAGGCAACTGAAAAATCAAAACATGATTAGTAGTAAAGTACGATTGGGTAACACCAGCCGCATCTTAATGTTCTCATAGTGCATACTTTGCAATTTTCAAATTCAAAAAACCTTTCAAAATAATTTATCACATAAAAAAAAACTGAACTTTCCTAGAGAGAGTAAAAAGAGGATATAGGCCAGAACTGAATTTGGCCCATCCAGAGGCATTATGATGGTATTTTTAACTACCCAGGAGCATTCTGCCTCCCACAACCTGTGAGATTTGAAACATTGTTTAAATGCAGCCTTTTCCACCCAGCCATCTCAAAGCCATCTCTGAGCAGTTCAGACAATTACAATTACATAACCTTCTGGCCTTCTCTAGCAGGTGTCTGCACTATTCACTTCTAGCTTTAAACACCAATTCTTCCTGCATGGTCTAGCAGAAGCAGCACCAGATTTCAACTAGTAGTTCTGAATCTGTTCCTCATATCCCCACTTGTAGCCAAGCATACTTAGTTAAGTCTATCAACCAGCGGGACATCAGAAAAACAGCCTACAGCAAGGAGACAGATGGAGGTGATTTGATACGAAGGTACGGTGAGAATTGTTAAGGCAGGCTTTGGTAAGGCAACCAAAGCAGGAGGAAGCTGCTCCCCAAAGATGGATTGGAGGGATGCGGGGAGAAAGAGATGTATTGGAGCCCAGAAGTCGAAGCAATCAGGCAGGAACTAAACTATGGTGGGGCTACTGTATGGGAGCCTGAGCCAAAGAGGGAAGAAATCTGTGGAAACGATTTGAAACTAACTTCAGAGATGGCAGTCACTGTCAGAGATCATGTCTGGAGCAGAGCAAGAGGGGAAAAATACCTGGCTTCTCCTCCCCTTCCAAATTTCTATTTTTTCACCAGTGCCACCCAATGGCCAAACCTACTTAGAAGCCAGCTGATTTGCCCTCCGTGCTACAGAGTAGGGGGGACACAGGGTGGTGTTAGAAGCAATGTGCAAGTCACTGGCACAATGTCATTTCCTTTCTTAACAATCGTGCCCTCCTCTCTGAATAATTGTGCCCTCCTCTGTCAGATTTTAAAGGAATGCTTTTTTTTTTTT
>NW_016107328.1:7165216-7181778 GCF_001604975.1 Cebus imitator
TTTTTTTTTAACAGAGTCTCACTCTGTTGCCAGGCTGGAGTGCAGTGGCACGATCTCAGCTCACTGCAACCTCCCCCTCCCAGGTTTAAGTGATTCTCTTGCCTCAGCCTCCAGAATAGCTGAGACTACAGGTGCCCACCACCATGCTGGCTAATTTTTGTATTTTTAGTAGAGATGAGGTTGCACCATGTTGGCCAGGATTGTCTTGATCTCTTGACCTCGTGATCTGCCTGCCTCAGCCTCCCAAAGTGCTGGGATTACAGGCATGAGCCACCACGCCTGGCCAGGAATGCCTTTATAAACCACCTCTTGTGAATATGAGAGTATTTTAATTTGTTGATGGGAATAACAGCTGAAACTTTTTGAGCACACATTGGAAAAAAAATGTTTTAAGGCTTTAAAAATGTTAGATAATGGCAATTGCACTTCTAGGAAAATAGAAAGTCATAAATATGCATACAGATTTAGGTACCAAAATGTGTAATCTTGGTGTTTATAATACTGAAAGTTAGAAACAGCCTAAAATAGATGTGATATATTTGGAGATTTCTTTTTAAGAAAAGATAATTTCTGCCTTCATAGATATCTTACTCATTCAAGGCAACATGCACTAAAGATCATAAATATAGGATGAAGTGATATGGAGATGCAAGGGTGAGAGGGGACAGTGAGTATCTGCCATTTTTAGGCTTCAAGATGTGTGATATGCAGTGTGTGCATTATAAAGAATATAGAAAGGCTTAGGGGAAATTTTGATATTTATATCCATGTAAGAAAATTCTTCCAAATGAAACAAGATGACAAATTGGTCTGTTTTCACATTTTCCAAGTTCACTCAAAAGAGAAACCCTGAGATTGGGTGGCTAGATGCCTAGGTAGGTAAGCAAGAGGTGACATGAGCATAATTAGAATCCAAGTGACCTGTGAGTTCATTCCAGTCCTGGTTCTGATTCTGACAGTGACCTCATTTAGGTCTCCGTTCCAGTTTTCTCTTGTGAATAATGCAAAACGGAGACAGCCACTTACACCATTGCCAAGGGCTTTGCAAATGAATGAACAGGCTCTCCCAGGACCTCAGGCTTTATGGGTAACTCACTGCCTGGCCTGGGTGATCTGTGTTCTTTGTGTTCACTCTGCTAACAACTGTCAGCATAGCGGGTCTCAGTCTCATTGGAATCATGCTTCAAACGTGCTCTAAAAATTAAAGTTAGTTGCTTAAATTTACATTTAAGGCACTGCTTTGTCTACCGCAAAGTAACTTACAAGCCTTATCTTCCATAGTCCAAAATGCGATGTCCTCGGAACGAATCAGAACAAATTTTGAATTCTGCCTTCACTGCTTTCTAGCAGTTTGATCTTTTACAATTATCTTCATCTCCATGATTAAGTAAAACAAATAACATAGGAGAGGGGCTTAGTACAGGTTTTAGGTCACAGTAGGTGTTTCATAAATTTCTGTGTTCTTTGCCTTGCTTCTTATCTTAATATGTGTCAGCCAAAAGTACTGTTTACTTTCCCTACAAAATATATCATATGTTCAGTGCTTCATATCTTTGTTCATGCTATTCTGTTCACCTGGAGTGTCCGTTTCTGTCCTTCTTCATGTGCCATTCAATTGTGGCTTTCTCCAGGAGACTTAGGTGGTTAACCAAAATAGAGGAGACATTTAACAATTCACTAGCCCTTTTTTTTTTAACCTGACAAAGGCACCAAATCCTTTCCACTTTGAGCTATATATTTTAAATTTGTGTTTTTCTAGCCTCCATTCTCAATGTCCTAGCTATCTCTCTAACCCTAGATCCAAACCAAATGCTAACAAAGAAAGAGAATAGATGTGGCAATTAGCTAGAGGTACCTGGGTTTGGATTCCAGCACACAGTAAATGTTTGAGACATTTTTGCTACATGCTGTTAAAGAGAATGTTTCCTTTTTGGCAGGTTCACATTATTGGCAGGATTGAAAGAAATGCCCTAGACAAAGAAAGAACTATCCCAACACCAGCCCCCAGCTGGAATGTTTTCTAGTCTATTCCCTTTTCTTGCTTAGCAAGCATTAAGCTTCCTGCTTCTGGTTTGGACGTGAAGTGGAAGTTCCCAAACACCAACAGGAAGGTAATATTTGCGGTCTTCCTCCCTCACTGAAACCTGAAGCATTGGAATTTTATGTGGGTGTCATTTTCTCAAGAGACTTCCAGCTGTAATTCCCAGAGCAATGGTAAGCCACTGGATGCTACTGGATCCATAACCATTCTCCCTCTTTTTTACTTTTCTAAGATTCCAATATTATCTTGACAAATATGGAATCAATAATTAAAAAGAAGTCCTGTAGGGAGTACTAGGTTTAAACATAGGACAGGATCTCATTGACTTGAGTTTCATTAGGAGATTACTATATACAGGCAAGAGAAGAAACAAGATTCATTCATATATCCATTTATTGATTTACAAATATTGAGTACTCACAGTATGACAATCACTGTCTTCAAAGCAAGGTCTGGTCAGGCGTGGTTTCTCACACCTGTAATCCCAGCACTTTGGGAGGCTGAGGAGGGCAAATCATGAGGTCAGGAGTTTGAGACCAGCCTGACCGATATGGTGAAACCCCATCTCTACTAAAAAATACAAAAATTAGCGGGGCGTGGTGGCACATGCCTGGAGTCCCAGCTACTCGGGAGACTGAGGCAGGAAAATTGCTGGAACCCGGGATGCAGAGCTTGCAGTGAGCTGAGATCATGCCACTGCACTCCAGCCTGGGTGAGAGAGTGAGGCTCTGTCTCACCAAAACAAAGCAAAGCAAGGTCTCATCTAGACAGGAACACTGACTGCTAACCATACACTGCTTGGTGCTTTTGCATATGTGATCGTCATCACTTTTCACAACATCTCAAGGGGGTAGGATTGCATTATTATACCGATAAGGAGACTTATAGTTAATAAAACAAGTTTGGAGTGATTTTGCAACTTACATAAGAAACATGGTTAATATATATCAGAACCAAGAAACAATTCATAATTTGAATATTTTATTACTGATGGACATTTAGGTGATTTCCAATTTTTAGCAATTTAAAAAACTGCTGTTATGTTAATTATTGCTTTTGTCTTTTTGGTATAAAATCAGTATTTCTATTTGATACCTAGGAGTAGAACTGCTGAGTCATGGAATAGGCACAAATTAAGCTGCAGTACTAATAACCAGCTGATATAATTTAACTCTACACGTTTTTTTGTAACTTGAAATACTGTGGCAAGCTCTGTTTCCCAAAGATGACCACAACAGTATCTCCAACATCTTTTTAACATATTGCAACATTAACAGTTCCTCCAGGAAGTGATGTATTCTAGGTCACTTGTCCTTGAAACTGAGTGGGTCTTTGTGACTTCCTAGATGAGGGCTGCTCAACAGAACATTCTGCAATGATAGAAATGTTCTATCTGTATTGTCTTTTACAGTAGCTACTAGCCCGATTGGACATTGAAATGTGGCTAAGATGACTGTACAACTGAACTTTAATTTTATTTAATTCCAATTAATTTAAATTTAAATAGCCATTATATAGCGGCTATTGTATTGGACATGCTGGCCCAGACCAATTGAATTAGTAGAATTGATGCTATGTAATTTCAGAAGCTAGATCATTAAAATGCCGTACACTCTGCCTTGTTCTTTTGAACGTAGCTACCGTCCTGTAGCTGGCTGACTCCAAGCAGACTGCGGAGAGTCTCAAATAGAGAATAATCTAGGATCGTGGCTCATAGACATAACTCATAGGTACTTCTGCTCCCAGGTGACAACCAAACACAGTTCACCCAATCCTGTGAGTAGGCCATCTTGAAAGCATAATCTGTAGCTACAGGTCAGGTGGCTCTCACTGAGGCTGAAGGAGTACAAATGAGCTACCCCTCCTGAGCCTTGCCCAAACTGCAGATTCATAAGCAAAATAATAATAATAATAATGGTTTAATTCTTTTATGCCACAAACATATGATGTTAAGCTATATGTCTAGTTGGGTTGTGACTTCCCAGAAGTACCTTTCCTATGCATGTCACTCAAAAAGGGTACTATTTATGAATTTACACACAAACACACAAAACCGAAAAACAAAAACAAAACAAACAAACAAAAACAACAACCAGATAGGCTAGGAAGAGCCCCAGAAACTAGTAAATCCATCTTAAATCAGTGGTAGTGAGCATCACAGCATAATGCCTTGTTCTTCTGTTTGACCTATGGTACAGTGAGATTTGTCAAACTTGAAATTTCCTACACTACAGGATAATTGGCACTACAGAGTTCTGGCAAACGCAACGTCTACATAGTGTATCTTTCACCTATACCTTCTACTCCCCATACAATCCATTCTGTAAACTGCAGCAGCAGTAATTTTGGTAAAATATTGATCATATCATGTCACTCTAGTGAGTAAAATATTGCAACAGCTTCACATCATTCTTGGAATAACATGTAAACTTGTTGTCAAGACCTGCAAATCCTTGAATGATCTGCCACCATTCTCACTTTAGGCAGCTCTACCCCTTGGCTTTTATATTACAACCAGAATAGTGTCTCATCGATTTGATGAAGGAAGAAATGCCCTCTCCTAATCCTGCCTTTGTATGTGCCAGTCTCTCTGTTTGAAATGTTCTTCCTCTGATCACTGCACAGTTGGGTCTCTCTTATTTTTCAAGTCTGAGTCTGCTCTTATCTCCTTCGTGTAGCTGAAGCCCTAGTACTCTCTTTAAACCAGCCTTCCCATCACCTCTCTATCTCATCACCTGCTTTCCTTTCACATTATTAGCACTTATCAGTCATTGCATTATGCATCTATTTACATTTTGTTTATGGTCATGTCTTCCACCAAAGCATAAGCCCTGCAAAGACATGAAACTTATTCATAGTGTATCTTCAATAGGTGACACAGTGCCTAGTATGCTAGGTATTCAGTAAATATCTATTGAATGAAGAAGGAATGAATTAAAGAATCATGTATGAATTTTATTTAATTCTTGGCTAAAAAGAAGTGATAGTGGATATATACATTGCAGAGAGAAAGGTCAATATGCCTAAAATTTCAGTCACAGATAGGTAAAATAAAGTGCATGCACTTATTTTAAAAATTAAATGGAAAATTCCATGTAAAATGCCTAGTTTATAATAAGATCTTCATAAATGCCCATTGTGATTTCCTTGTTGCTTTTGCTTTTCTTGTTAAAACATTCCAACTGGCTGGGCGTGGTGTCTCATGCCTGTAATCCCAGCACTTTGGGAGGGCGAGGCAGGTGGACCTGAGGTCAGGAGATTAAGACCAGCCTGGCCAACATAGGGAAACTCCATCTCTACTAGATATACAAAAGTTAGCCGAATGTGGTGGTGCATGCCTGTAATCCCAGCTACTTGGGAGGCTTAAGCAGGAGAATTGCTTGAACAGCCGGTGGCGGGTGCCGGGGTGGAGGCTGCAGCAATCATAGATCATGCCACTGCACTCCAGCCTGGGTGACAGAGTCAGACTTCATCTCAAAAAATAAATAAATAAATAAATAAAAATCCAATCTTACTGCCCCTTCAACTTAGCATCTATTATTTTTCCTTTAACTTTCTTCATTATTTGATTCCTAGAAATCTCCTACTAGAAAAATTGCTACTAAATGAGTCTCACAAGTATTAGTGAGAGCAAAAAGAAAAACTTGGCCAATTATAGAGCCGTTAATGCAATGATTCAACAAGCCAATTACTCAGGAAAAGTACCACTGTTTTTTGAACTGTGTATACACTAGCAATTTTTATGGTGATGGAATAGTTATTGTTCTTACTGTTTTAGTTTGGAAAACAGTTAAAGAAAAAACTTTTAGTGTATTTTGGTTATTAAAGGTGTCTGATTCTCCTTCATCAACTTTCCCAATGAACTGTGGAAATTTAAAAAATTATACAAGATGGTAGTAGCTGTGAAAATAGAGATGTTAACCAATGCTTTATTAATTTCGGAGAATATTACAAATTTATGGACTGCTTTCTGTCTCCATCTGTGCATGAGGTGGCTACATTGTTGGAAAGAGCTGTTGCAGTCTGATTATAATTTTTCATGAGAAAATCCAAACCACATGTTTTTGGTGAAGTTTGGTCGAATTTGTTAAGTGGCAAAAAAATTTTTACTTATCTAGCACCAAACAAGGAAATCAGTCCCCTTTCAAATCTAAGAAAATCTAAACAGAAAAGGACTCACTTCAGAAAACAGAAAATGAGTATTTAATAAAATGAAAGGAGACAACTCAAATAAAAGATGATAAATGAGAAGAAAAGATGCTAGCTAAAAACATTATTGGTGCAGTTCGTCTGTATTACTATCAGATTAATTGAAATTTTTTGGGTAATTTGTCTTTTACATCAGGTTGTTTTTACTATATTTTTCCTAACTTTTCATAGCTTGAAGTTTTACTAGAGTGTTTATGGGTATATATACATTTTTAATACTACTTGATATATTTTATGCTCTCTATATGTGTATTTAATCTTTATTCTGCAAAAATTTATAGCCATTATCACTTTAATATTTTCTCTCCTCCATTGTCTCAATTTTCCTTTTCTGTGAGGCTGATTATACGTATACTCTATCTTGCATTACATTTGTTATGTCTCTTACCCTTTAACTTCTCTCTTTCTGTTAAGAATGTTCTACATTCTGAAGTGCTAATATCAAAATTTCCCCCAGGGTAAACAAAATCTTTCCTTTTAGTGCACAGCTCCTGCTGGTCCAAGTTCCTTGCTCATTTTGCTTACCTTCAGAAAGTTTAGCAGTAAACTAGATATTATGAGTTATCCAGATTCCACTATTTAAAAGTGGGAGAGTGCTTTTAATTACTCAGTATTTTATAATTTTACAGACAAAAATTAAAGAAAATTATTTTGAAAGACATAAATATAATTTTCTGAACCAAAAAAATCAGAGTATACATATTGAAAGAGCTCACCATAGTCTAGGTAAAAATTAAGAAAATCAAGTCTATGTAGGGATACATTTTGTAAAATTTTAGAATTTCAAAAAGTAATGAAAATAAAAATAATTCTATGCAAAATATGATAATTGGGGTAAGAAGAAGCAGATTATTTTCAGAGGAACAAGTAAATCTGACAGGGGACTTTTCCAGAAGTTTAGCAGATTATGAAAGATAAACACTGTGATCGAAGAACTCTGTATCAAACAAATATGGTATTGTGTGTGAGTGTGTGTGTTTTATTAAAATAACAGAAAGAAATTATGTGTGTGTTTTATTAAAATAACAGAAAGAAATTATCAGATATATAAAGCTTCAGAAAGTGTATCTTTCAAAAAATATATCTTACAAATATATTTGAAGACACGTTCCTATGTAGGATTTATCTTGATGTCCAAGAGAACCAGGTTTAAGAACCTGCTCTGCTACTTCCTAGTTTAGACTTTAAATCTCTCAATGTTCTCATCAATTCTAGGTTGATACTACTCTTATGCTTTAATTACTGATGAACATGTCCATTGGATTAAACTCTTTGAAAGGAAACAAGTTGAATGTTTCTTTGTTGTCTACATCACATGGCATAGTGTTGAATACATCAAAAGTAGTCAATAAATGTAAGATAAATGAGAGATTGTAGGAATTATTACACCATGTCTGCATACATGGAACATCTTTGTTAGAACTAAAAACAAAATAAAACTGAGAATATTGATCAAGTCTTATTTCTTTAAAAGTTATATAGAAATAGATGTAATGCAATGTAAGCCAAAGGAGACAGAAATAACTATATTATCAGAGTTGAGAGGCCAAGCAGAAAATGCACTCGGGGTGCACAGCACCTGCTCCACAAATTATCCAAAGCCCAGCTGCTGAAACAGCTGGCCATACCCTCAGACCAGTTTTACTTAGTGGCTGCTGAAACAACAATCTGCTAGAGCTCTAAGACTAGTTTAACCTGACACTGTCGCTGACCAATCAGAGCCTGCCAACTCTCAATAACTTCATAGTGCCAGTGGGCTTTATTTCACAACAGTATGCAGCATTTGTCTGTTGAACAAAACTCCCAACCTTCTCTTTGTTCTTTAGATATACCAACGACCATCCTGGTCTGGGTGTATGCTCTGAAGTATAATTCTGTTTTTTTAAAAAATATACATGTATTCCCAAATAAAATGCTTTGCATAGAGAGAAAAAACAAAGAAGGAAATTAAAAAATATATGATACATTATTTTGCTTAACCTCATGCAGACAAATTTTAAAACCTGACTATAAGGCATAATATTCTAGAATATATAAGAAATGCAACAAAATATATTAATAAATATCAAATATTATCTCAAAAATAATTTCATTGGCAACATGTCTAACAGTGAAACACAAAATAGTTCCCATTAAATTGAGAAACAAGATAAAGATGTTGATTATCATCCCTATTACCCAATATGTTGTGGGAAATTCTTTCCAATAAATTGAGGGAAGGCAAATAAATATGAGGTTTAAAAATCCTAAAAGACAAGAAAAATTGTCTATCCTTTACAAATACCTAGAAAATTTTATAAGCCTGAAAAACTCAAAATTATCAACTGGGTAAACTCTTAAAAATAATGGAAGCATGTTAGGAGAATTTAGAAATTAATTTCTAAAACCCTGATGGCTTTACTATTCTCACATAGGATGTACTTGATGTTACTCAAAGAAATAGCCATTAAATAAAAGACGCAAAGTAAGAAATAAATGCTCAGAGATAATTATAAATGCACTAGCTTTGTATGAATAAACTTTCCAAATATTCTCATAAGGCATAGAAAGAAGTTTAAAAAACTTCTACTGTGAACCAAGAAACATAAAATACTATTTGGATTAATGAGAATTCATGCCCAGTTCTTGTAAAATTAATGCAAAATTGTAAAGATGCTAATTTATCCTATGTTAATTCATAAATTAAGTGTGATTCCAATAAACTTACCAAATAATTGTTTCTATTAAACTAGACATGCTGAACTTATAGCTCAAATAAAGATTGGCCAGAAAAATTTTGGAAAATAAAGGTAAGAAAACATTATTACATAGTATTATAAAGCTTACATAAGTAATGAAATTTGATACTAGTGAATGAATAGAAATTTCAAAGCAAAAGAGTGGAGTCTTGCATGAAACTCAAATAATGTAAAAATTTAGATTATGATAATGCCAGCCTTCCAAATCAGCTTGTTAAAGACTGCATAGTCAGTCAATAGTGCTGGGACATACTACTGAGAAAAGAATAAATTAAAGTGAGTTCTTAAGTTATCACTTACACAAAAATTTGGATCCAGATGAATCAAAATTAAGATGAAAATATATTTTTTTGTAATCTTGCAGTAGTAAGTTCTTTCTAAACAAGTTATATAATTCAGAATCCCCAAAGACTAATAAATATAACCTGTTAATATTTATAAGTATCTGCTTATCTAGAAATACTATAAACAAAATCAGTGTATAGAGACAACTTGGGAAATATTTGTAGCATACATAACAGACAAAGAACAGAGGACCATAACAAATAATTTTTTAAACAAATAATAAATGACATTGGCTCAATAGAAATATGAAGAAATAATGCTCTTTAGAAAAAGAAATAAATACAATTGGGTTTTCAACATAAAGATGTTTAACCACCCTCAAACTTACAGAAATAAAAGTATTTTTACCTTATACAAGGAAAATGATGAAACATTGTTAGTGTTGGTGAGAGTGTGAAGTAATTCTCCATCCTACATCATTAGTGAGAGCATTGTTTGGTATAATTTTATTAGAGGGCAATTAGGCGATATCTACCAGTATTCTAAATACACAATTTTTTGCAAAGTTCATAATCTAACTAACCATCTCAATTTATCCTGCAGGCAACCAGCCCATATACAAAAGAATTACGGTCATGAGTTTTATGGTCACCTTGGTTGTAAGAGCAAAAGATTAAAAAACACATGAATGCGTACCAATGTGAAAAACTTTGTAGATGGACTTATTAAGAATAATCCCTACAACGAAAAAATAGCAAAACATAGTATAGTTTATTTTAGTGCATATATTTAAAAATATATGTATAAATATGTTACAATTGAATAGAATATTTTTCTCACAGACATGAGAAAACTGGCAACCATGATTGCTCTGGAAGGGAACCCAGAGTAGGGTGGAAAGTTTATTACATTCTACAGTCATTTTACTGCTTGAAATATTTACCAAGTATATGCCTTATTTTTTTTTTCTTAAAAACAAACACTCATTAGTAAAGAAAAATTCCACCTCATCAAAAACATCTCCTCCCTTGGACTGGCACACTATCAGAAATTCTCTCCATGAATCAGCCTTTGGGACAATGCCTGTCTTTGCTTCAAAGGCAATGCAGAAAAATCCATGAAATCCCAGGCTCAGCACCCACTGCTGTCCTTCACATAGTAGCTGCCTGTTTCTTCTTGCTTCATGTTCAAAACCTACCAGGTCCTTCAAGGACCACCACCCATCCAGAGCCTTCTCTGTGTTTCCCTTATGAGGCTTATCTCTTTTGCTTGCCTTAAAGATGCTTTTTCAGCCTCTGATAAGCTTCATTCCTGATTTCTCTTTCTGCCCCCCCACAACATACCTCCTAATGTCCTTTTACACTATCAACACTCAATAAATAAACATTTTTTAAAGAAAACAACCAATTTTTTAATGGACAAAGATCTGAACAGACATCCACCAATAAGACACACATAAGGCAAATATGAATATTGAAAAATACTCAACATTATATACCATTAGGGATTTGCAAATGGTGAAATACCTCCACATGTTTATTAGAATGGCTGAAAGCCAAAACATTGACAACACAAAATTCTAGTAAAAATATGGAGCAACAGGAACTCTCATTCATTGGTAGCAATGCAAAAGTCACAGCTACTTTGGAAGATAGATTAGTAGTTTCTTTTTAAAAAATTTAATTTTGAGCCGGGCATGGTGGCTCACACCAATAAATCCCAGCACTTTAGGAGGCCAAGGTGGATGGATTATGAGGTCAAGAGATTGAGATCATCCTGGCCAACATGGTGAAACACCATCTCTACCTAAAATTCAAAATTAGCTGGGCCCGTGGTGGCGTGAGCCTGTAGTCCTAGCTACTGGGGAGGCTGAGGCAGGAGAATTGCTTGAACCTGGAAGGCAGAGATTGCAGTGAGCCAAGATTGTGCCACTGCACTCCAGCCTGGTGACAGAGTGAGACTCTGTCTCAAAAAAAAAAAAAAAAAATTAATGTTTTTGTAAGCAGGATGTGCAGGTTTGTAAACATAGATAAACAATAAATATTTTGCAATTGAACAAGTACATGTAAGTGTTTCTTTAAATCAAAATCAGTGTAGGGAAGAAAAAGTATCATTGTAGCACATACAACGTGCCAGACAATCTCTGTGTGTGTATGTGTGTGTGTGCATGTGAGTATTGCGTTTTTACAATCTTCACAGCAGCCCTATGAGGTGAGGGATATTAAAGTTCATCTCAGACAAGGAAAGAAAGGCTCAGGGAGGTCAAGTAACATGGCCAACCTTACCCAGCTAGTGTGGTGGAGCTGAGATTTGAATTTCTGCAGCCTGGTTGCAGTGCACAAAGTGAGTGTTCTTAATTAGGAGGCTCCCCTTTTCCGCTGTTCATCGTCCCCACTTTAAGTCCTCAATTCTTCCTTGATCCACCCAAATTCCATTACCTAGCATTATGTTTCCTCCTTCGCAAAAAGCCTCATCTCTCTGACTCTCTCAGAGCAAAACCCTGGCCTGATCAAATCCAACTTGCTACGTCTCCCATACCTGCCTGCAGAGGCTGAAGGGAGTGGATAAACGCACAGAGCCCCGCTCATGAGTTATATGTTCCATGTATGGCCAAAAACCCGAAGAGGACCTGCAGTCTCACCTTGCAATTCTGCTGTGCCCCTCCCTGCCACTGTCCCATGGTCTTTTCACTTTCCCTCTCACCTAAGTGACTGTCATACACGATTGCTCTCTTAAAAACCACCAACACCTCCTTCTCCAGCCTCCCACTTTGCTGATGAATTTACCTCTTATTTTTCTAGGAAAATGTCCCCAGGGGCCAGGTGGCTCACATAAAATCCTGAACTGGAAAGACTGCATACTCAGGAGTGGTGGGGACAAAGCTACTTGTCAAGTGAAATGTTAACATAGACAGTATGACTGCTGCTCAGCTCCCATTTATAATGGTCATAAAGTGCACCAGAATGGTGTGGCCAGGAAGTGTCATCTGTTTAAGAGATTTGAAAATTCTGATTTCGATGTAAATTTTCTGGGTTTTAAATACCTTATGACAAAAAGTTTATGTGTGTGTGTGTGTGTGTGTGTGTGTGTGTGTGTGTACATATATATGTGTACATACATATATATATACACATATATATATATATATGTATATATACATATTTCAGCAAGCTGGGACAATATAGCATGTGGGCACTCCAGTTTGTAACTCTGCAGGGAAGTGTAAAATTATTATATTATCAAGGAGAATCATTTATTGTTTGAATGCAATTTCAAAGAAGGCAACCAGATTTTCAACTAGTAATAGTTTAGTTAGAGCTACCATTTAATTGCAAGCAATTTCTCTTTAAATTGCTGAGATCAGTTCAGGGGCTCAGAAGGAATTTTGGATTGTTTGAAATTTTAATAAAGAGACTATTTTTAATACCATGGGCAAGGTATAGGAAAGGACAGTATCCTAGAACTAAGAAGATAGTTCGCCCACCTAGGACTGAGGCTACCAGAACCACTAATGGAGGAACTATCATTGTAGGGCGTCAATAAATTTGTAATTCTGTAAGCTGATACCTTTCTTTTAGGAACACATTGAGACCTAATCCTCTGAGACCTAAGATTAAACTAAGGGAATAAATAGTCTTTCCTCATTCTTACAAAACACCAGGGGTCCAGCCTGGGTTCTTCTGCTCACCACACAGAAAGCCAATCACTCAGATAATGAGTATTGCCAGGAAAGAAGATATTCATCAGGTGTTGCAACAAGGCAATGGGAGATCAGTCTCAAACCATCTCCCTGATTTACTAAAATTAGAGGTTTATATAGCAGGGAAAATGATATAACTATGCGTGGGAAAATAGGAAACAGGGAGAGGTAAGGAAGAGAAGTTGGTCAACAGGAAGCAGTTGGATAATTAGGAAATCATGATGGATGAGGTCTATGGCATCTCATTGTCCAAAAGCCATGATTTGATAAGTTTCAGTTCCTTGATACAATCTGGGAGGCCTACTGGTTGGTTTCCTAAGAAAAGAACTTAGATAAGACAAATGTAACTTTCTTAAGTTTTAAGACTGGGGGGATCAATTTCTGTGTTTATTTAAAGAAACCATAAACAATTGGGCTGGTTTCATTCTCTCCCTCCCTCCATTGGTAAAACCCAACTAGAATCCAGAATACAAGACAGATGACTGGTGTGGTCCTTATGTGTGGACCTGTCGGGGTCCAGAAGAGGACATGGAAGATGGGGAGTGGGCTTAGGGAGAGCAACTAGTGGGGCAGGGATTAAAAGCCTGGTCTTCTTAACTCCAAAGTTTAAAAAATACTTTTCTATACTGTTTCTTCACCATTACATTTTATAGTATATGTAAAATGTATTTGAAAAAAAATAATCACTGGGCTAATTCAATATTCTATCTATGTTAAGCTATTACTTCACGTAAGGGAACTGATCTGCCTGAAAGCTGCAGATTTATACATTCTACACATATTTACTGAGTGACTGCAGTGATGTGCATAGGGCTGAACAGGACAGATAATGTCCCTGATTTCAGACAGAGCTGATATGGTTTGGCACCAAGTTACCACCTGAATCTCATGTTGACTTGTAATGCTTTATGCTGGAGGTCAGACCTGGTGGGAGGTGATTGGATCATGGGGGTGGTTTCTGATGGTTTAGTGCTATCCCCTTAGTGCTGTCTTGTGACAGAGTTCTGATGACACCTGGTTATTTAAAAGTGTGTAGCACCTCTCCCTTCATGCTCTTCCTCCTCCTGCTTCAGCTGTGTAAGGCGTTTCTGCATTTCCTTTACCTTCTACTGTGATTGTAGGTTTCCTAAGGTTTCTCAGAAGCAGAAGCTTGTACAGCCTATGGAGCCATGAGACAATTAAACCTCTTTATAAATTACCATGTCTCAGGTACATCTTTATAGCAGTGTAAGAACGGACTAATACAAAAGCTTGGATTCTAGCACATGACACTATTGAAGTAATATAAATACATAAATAGCCTTTTTTAGATGCTAAGAAGTGATGTTCAAAAATACCCAGTAAAAGTGATGCGGAACTGAGGGTCTCAAAAGACAGCCTATTGCCGGGTTATGTTTGGTCTGTGAGCTAAGAATTTTTTTTTTTTAACATTTTTTAAGTGTTGGGCAAATATCAAAAGTAGGATAATATTTTGTGATGTGAAAATTATAGGAAACTCAAATTTCAATGTCCGTGGATAGAGCTGTAATGGATCACAGTCATGCTCATTTGTTTACATGTTGTCTGTGGCTGCCTTTGTGTTACAGTGGAAGAGTTGAGTAGTTGCAACAGAAAGAGACCACATAACACACAAATTCCAAAATATTTACTGTCTGTCATTATACGGAAAAATGTGTTGACCCCTGTTAGAGAAAGTGACTTCTAGGGATCTCAACTACTTTAAATTGGGTGGTTAGGAAAAACGTTTTGAAATGAATATGTGTTATGACGTGAAAGCTAAAGAACAGGCTTTATTCAACATTAAATTGGGTTGTCCTACAAACTTTACTTTAAAAAGTAGTGTAACCACCATTCTGCTTTTTCTAGTCTAGTCCTCCCCAAAAGGAAAATAAATGGAATACTTCAGCCATCATCCATCCATATGCCAAGTTTCCAAAATATAGAAATTTTGGCTCCAACAGGAATGTTTCCAAAAGGTTATATATGAAAACAAGGAGAGGAATTATTGTTATAACACCACGGGTGAGCTTTTTCAGCCAATGGTTGCATATGTTATTTTGATTTTAGACCATTGGTTAGATTAATCAGAACCCTCTATAAAAGTGTTTGTACCAAAGGAAACTGGCCCTTTCTGCCAAAAGTCCACTGAGTCATTAACAGAATATAATAAAGATTTGAGGCTTTAGTTTTGGAAAAGTTGTTATAAATTCTCCCAGAGAGGAACATTCTACATAATATATTTCTCCATCCAGGAACTTTTGCAAATTCCACCCATACTTTACGTGGAGACTGAATACGGCAACTGTCCACAAACTGTGAGTTGAAGAGACCTGAAGGAATCTTCTGTCCTTTATCTTCCAACTAATGTCTAATTAAAGAATCATTCCTCAAGCTAAGGCAAAGAGTACAGAGAAAAGAGTGAATTACCTATTAGCTACTGCTGCCTTGCATACATGATCTCTTTTAGTTTTTGTATGAAATGAGAACATATATAATCTTTATAACATTTAATTTGCATGAGAATCACACAGATTAGAAAAATTAGGTAGTGAAATGTAAGTAATTATTATCATCCTCTTTTTACAGATGAAGAAAGTGAGGTGTATAAAGGTCTTTGCCCAAAGACTAATAGATGAAACAGCTGGAATATGAATCATGTGTGTGTAAACATTTCCACAATATGCAGTGGAAGATGTGCATTTTGTGTAACTTAGGAATTTCTCTCCTATGTAAATAATTGAAAGAAGCTCACTTACAGGTTCACAAGGAAACGTGTTCCAGAATGCATTGTCATAGCAGTGTTTACAGAAAAACAAATGGAAAACACACTAAACAGCCTATGTGAGACTAAGAATACCACTATTATACATTCAGGTATTTTCACAGAATAGAATACAATGCAAGGGTTAAGATGAATAAATGAGAACTACATGTATTTGCAGCTGAGATTTCAAAAGCAAGTTCAGCTAAAGAAAAAGAAAAAATATCTTAAAGAATAATATATACCATATGATACAGTGTAAATAAAAGTTAAGATATGCAAAATAATTTCATATATATAAGATCAGCATTTAAAAGGCCCTAGGAGTAAAAAACACAAAATTGTGGATACTGGTTAACTCTGACTCAGGAAGGGAAGCCATGACAGAGGGAGTATTCCAGTGACCCAAATACATTAGGCTGTTTTTCCTGTCTTTAAAAATGCTAAACAAATATTGCAAAATAGTAAAACAAAATATGACAAGAGTAGCAAACTATTGTTAGAAGGAACTCCTGTAACCAATATTGCAGGTCCAAAAGAATTCTGTTTCCAGACTAGGTGCAGTAACTCACATCTATAAGCCTAGTATTAGGTAGGCCAGCCTGGGAGGATCATTTGAGGACAGGAGTTTGAGACCAGCTCGGGCAACTCAGCAAGACTCCAGTCATCTCTACAGACAAAAACAATGTAGCCAGCATGGTGGTGCTTACCTGTAGTCCCAGCTACTGGGGAGGCTGAGACAGGAAGATTGTTTGAGTCCAGGAGTCTGAGGTTACAGTTACCCATGATGGTGCCATTGCACTCCAGCTTGGGCAACAGGGTGAAACC
>NW_016107328.1:7181883-7183486 GCF_001604975.1 Cebus imitator
TTGTTGAATTCTCATTTCAGAAATTATTGTATTGAGAGTCACTCAAAGAAGAAGAGATTGATCAATTTATTTATTTTTAATTTTTAATATGTTTTTCTTTGTAGCTATCTCCTATAGAAGAGAGAATAGGCATGGATTTTAAAAATTATCTAGATGGCTATTTTTTAAGCCATTTTTATAGCAGATTTTTTCCTTATTTGCAAATAAATTCTTACCCAAACTTCTCTATGGAAAGCCTATGCAAGCAGATCTTCTCAGCCCTTGGCATCTCTTCCTGACTAAACGGAGCCAGGGCTTCTTGGAGAAATGGCTGATTCTGGTCTGAACCAGGAATTATACTAGATGAGCCTGGTGCTTCTTATGCCAGAGGGTAAAGGGGCACTCAAAGACTAATGGAGTCACATCAAAAGGATACAAGAGACAAGTTGAAGAAGCTCTCACTGGCCTAAGTTAGAACATTGTGGAATCAGAAAAAAGAACGACTTCAATGCTTCCAGATACATCAAATACATCACAATCTACAAGTCACAAATGATTCTAAGAAACAAAACAAACACAAAACAAAATTCAAAAACATCCTTAAGGGTGACCAGAGGAAGTTGCTTGAACACAAACTCAAGTAACTGCCGGGCTGTGCATAGGGCTGAACAGGAGAGATTTACTGTGAAAATTGACAATGAATAAAACACATTCAAACAAACAAACAAAATCAGGAGACCCAAATGCCTGCCTGCTTACATGTTCTTCTTGACCTGCCAGGCTATGTTTTTTTGTTTCTCTCTCTCTTGTTTTTTTATTATTATGCTTTAAGTTCTGGGATACATGTGCAGATCATGCAGGATTGTTACCTAGGTATAGACATTCTGTGGTGGTTTACTGCATCCATCCCCCCCCATCACCCACATTAGGTATTTCTCCTGTTATCCCTCCCCAATCCCCCCACACACTGCTATCCCTCCCCTAGCTCTCCCAGCCCCCAACAAGCCCTGGTGTGTGATGTTCCCCTCCCTGTGTCCATGTGTTCTTATTGTTCAATAACCACTTATGAATGAGAGCATGCAGTGTTTGGTTTTCTTTTCTTGTGTCAGTTTTCTGAGAATGATGGTTTCCAGATTCATCCATGTCCCTGCAAAGGTCATGAACTCATCCTTTTATATGGCTACATAGTATTCTGTGGTGTATATATGCCACATATTCTTTAACCAGTCTATTATTGATGGGCATTTGGGTTGGTTCCAAGTCTTTGCTATTGTGAACAGTGCCGCAGTGAACATACGTGGGCATGTATCTTTATAATAGAACAATTGATAACCCTTTGGGTATATAAAATTGCTGACCTAAGTCATCCTTGTGTATGATACCTGCATCTCCTAAAAGAAAGTTGACAAATTTCACTAGTGCTGGGGTCTGGGGGTTCTATTCATGTCCTCTTGAGCCATCCATTGAATCTTTAAGTGTTGCCTTTAAGAATACTTTTTGTCGGCCGGGCGCGGTGGCTCAAGCCGGTAATCCCAGCACTGTGGGAGGCCGAGGCGGGTGGATCACGAGGTCAAGAGATCAAGACCATCCTGGTCAACATGGTGAAACCCCGTCTCTACTAAAA